>NW_026459362.1:0-21775 GCF_021730395.1 Mercenaria mercenaria | reverse complement strand
TCGCTAGTTCCTCGTGCGTGTAGGTGTTATCAGTTATGCGCGCCTTGCGGGGAAAATTCGTCAATTCGTCGTTGAATGAGATTTTGTACTGTGCAGTTCCGTTTGCGTTACAATGGAGTACGCGCAGATCGGTTACCACAGGATCTCCTACCTTACTCCCTGGTCTGATCGACGAGTAATAAGATAGCTCAGAATACTTCCTGAAGAAACCATGATCTACATAATGAACTGTGTAAGGCTGATTATACCCCCACCAAACATGTTTGAGGGGGGTATATAGGAGTCAGTTTTGTCGCGTCCTGTCGCGTCGCGTCCCGTCCCGTCCCGTCGCGTCCCGAAATCTATTATCTCAGTTATTACCAAATGGATTTGATTCGAACTTAAAATACATGTTCCACCTTATCACCCACATCATGTGACACAAGGTGCATAACTCTTGACACCAAGTTTTCATGAATTATGTCCCCTTTTACTTAGAATTTAAGGTTAATTTTGTTGTATTTTCACTATATCTCAGTTATTACTAAATGGATTTGATTCAAACTTAAAATAGATGTTCCACCTCATCACCCACATCATGTGACACAAGGTGCATAACTCTGACACCAATTTTTCATGAATTATGCCCCTTTTTACTTAGAATTTAAGGTTAATTTTGATGTATTTTCACTATATCTCAATTACTACTGAATGGATTTGATTCAGACTTAAAATAGATGTTCCACCTCATCACCCACATCATGTGACACAAGGTGCATAACTCTGACACTATTTTTCTTGAATTGTGTCCCCTTTTACCTAGAATTTAAGGTTAATTTTGATGTATTTTCACTATATCTCATTCTGATTGGCTTAGAGCCAAAGGGAAGTAACCTTTTTTTAACCTTTGTACTGAGTTTCTTTCCCTTAAATTCCAGGAATTAGTCTATTTTTAGAAATCCTATTTTTAGATTTTCAATATTTTAGGTATTTTTCTAACTTTTTTATTATAAGTCCTATGTAAAAAGTAAAAACATTTTTTCCGTGGTAACATGGGTCGGTAAGACACTTTTTTGTATTCACTTTTAGTGTATCTCTAATATTAGAGATTTAATATATTTACTAGTATTACTATACTAGTATTATACTAGTATTACTTATATGTGGAAGCCCAGGATGAAGTACTCCAAAGTATTTTTAAGATTCCTTATGGTTGCCATTCTTCTGTGACAAGACCGTATGGTGGGGGTATGAGTCACTTCTGTGACAGTTCTAGTTTGGTCTGGCAGAAGCTATTGAATCAACATAGTTTTGTGGCACATAGATATTCTTGTTTTTAGCTCACCTGTCACATAGTGACAAGGTGAGCTTTTGTGATCACCCTTCGTTCGTCGTCCGTCCGTCAGTCCGTCCGTCCGTCCGTCAACAATTTCTTGTCTGCACGATAGTGGTTTCATTTATGATTTTATTTTAACCAAACTTGCACACAACTTGTATCACCATAAGATCTCGGTTCCTTTCTTGAACTGGCCAGATCCCATTATAGGTTCCAGAGTTATGGCCCCTGAAAGGGCCAAAATTAGTTATTTTGACCTTGTCTGCACAGTAGCAGCTTTATTTATGATTTGATTTTTACCAATCTGGCACACAACTTGTATGACCATAAGATCTTGGTTCCTTTCTTGAACTGGCCAGATTCCGTTATGGGTTCCAGAGTAATGGCCCCTGAAAGGGCCAGAATAGGCTATTTTGACATCGTCTGCACAATAGCAGCTTCATTTATGATTTGATTTTAACCAAACTGGCATACAACTTGTATCACCATAAGATCTTGGTTCCTTTCTTGAGCTGGCGAGATTCCATTATGGGTTCCAGAGTTATGACTCCTGAAAGGGCCAGAATTAGCTATTTTGACCTTGTCTGCACAATAGCAGCTTCATTTATGATTTGAATTTAATCAAACTTGCACAAAACTTGTGTCACCATGAGATCTTGATTCCTTAGTTGAACCAGCCAGATCCCATAATGGGTTCCAAAGTTATGCCCCCTGAAAGGGCCAAAATTAGCTATTTTGACCTTGTCTGCATAATAGCAGCTTCATGTATGATTCAATTTTAACCAAACTTGCACACAACTTGTATCACCACAAGATCTTGGTTCCTTTCTTGAACTGGCCAGATTTCTTCATGGGTTTCAGAGTTATGGCCCTTTAAAGGTCCAAAATTGGCTGTTTTGGCTTTTGCAGCCATATAGAGACTTCATTTATGGTTTTATTTGATACAAACTTCCAAAATAACTTCAACAACAATGATTCTTGGATTCCATGACAGATCAGATCCAAGCGTAGATTCAGAGTTATTTTATATCTGATTACCTCCCCTGATTGTAATCAAAATGGATTTATATCAGTAAGTACTTATAGTACTTATTTGAAATTTCATTATTGTCATTAGTTGGACTGAGCCAATCAGAGCAGATAACTATGGACTGATTTTATGTCAAATTACCTCCCTTTATTTCAAATTAAAATGGGTATATCTCCGTAACTAATGAAGATACTGATCTGAAATTTCATTTATGTCAGCAGATTTATTTGGCAGATCCTTTTGTTCACTTACAATAATTTTTTTTTAATTACTTCCCTTTTACGTTACTATAAATAGCTTGTTTTAGTAACTTTTTTATTATTGGCCGTAGGGAAAAATGGAGACCACTTTTCTGTGGTACAACATGGATGGTACCTCCAATTTTTAGGTGTATTTTGACATACCTGTACCTTGTAAGAATTTTTTTTTTTCTTTTTGGTTAAATTTCTTCCCTTTGTTGTTACTGTCCTTTGGACTTAGATATTTTTTCTGAGGACCTTCTTGTCCTCAAGTGCAATGATAACAGGTGAGCGATATAGGGCCATCATGGCCCTCTTGTTTATTTTTCTTTCTACAACACTGTGCACCGCATCCACCTCCATTTTGGTATGACCCTTTTCTAAAAAATTTTGAGTTATTTCAATTCCATGTTTTTTAGAGATATGACATAATGTATAAATTTTGTAAGTGTAACGTTCCTATTCTGATATCCACAGCCATCACTATACACTATCACATGTTTAATGGCACTGTCCTTTAACACAGTAGATTCAGTGTAATTAGCAACACAACTAGCATATGTGTTTGCAGACAAATCACCCTCACCTTCGTGCCAAAAATAGCATGTCACGTCTTTAGTTGGCAGATCAAAAATCGTAAAATTGTGACACCCCAGTTTAGTTTTGTAATAAAGCGCACTTGCGTTAAGTTTTGGTGACAGAAGCACAGACTGTAGGTCCATGGTAATAACTCTAATAGAAGTATCGGATTGTGCCAGTTCTTTGTCTCAATCTTTTTCTGCTCTTGCAGCCACTTTTCTCTGTTGATGAGCCTCAAACTGCTCATCAGATATTGAACCAACCTGATGGCCACAACACACATCGCACTGATCCTTTTAAGGTTTATATAATCCCAAATTCATTGGTTCAAATTCTTCCTCCAGCAGGCGTTGACTAGCTACTTTGTCAACACACTGTTTTTTGTATTCTCTGTATAGGGCACTAAACGTGTCGAACACTGGCTCAAGATACAGCTTACTATTAGAAGATCGGCAATAATGGGATTCCATTTTCGGCAGCGATAGGAGAAAACTGCGAACACTTTCCCTCAGCTTGCTATGTCTTTCAGCTTGAGCTCTCTTGCGTCCCACTGTAGAAATTTAAAAGCTGACATGAATTATGTAAATGTGACCAGTTCTATATTTTAGATGTATTTTTATTATGAAAATCATTAAAATAACATTAAGTCATTATTTTATCAGAGTGCCCTTACCTTTCTACAGTTTATTACTTGTCTAGAAATAATTATAGCTAAACATATGTGCATTTGATTTGGTCTGCTACTTCAAAAGATATTCCAGACAGAATTTGATATGGTAATAATTTAATTAGTAAGTGTTAATTAGTATCAGAAAGTAATAAGCCACTGCAGTAGGCAAGTACTGGTCAGGTTTAATGTATGCATGTGTGATATGATTGGTATGTTAGATGTGATTGGTTGAAGTATGAAGTGGGCGTGAATGAAAATGTTGCAGAGTTTGGAGGGAAAGTTGAAAGAGGTCAGTTTGGAATTTGAGTTAGATTTAGGTTTTTGTTTTAGGCACCACAGTCAAAATTAGTCAAAATTGATATTTGAATATTTTAGGCAAGAAATACTTTGGAAACTTCGAGAATAATAAATTATTATGTACTATGAATTGATAAATTGGAATTATTGAAAAGTGATATAATATTATTATTTAGAATGGAATAAAAGAATATTAGAACTCTACCACTTGTTTAATAATAGCTCATTTCCCCCAAGAAAATGGACCCCGGTTACATAATGGTGTGAGAATCAAAAGGGTAGAAAATTGGAAATGTGGAAATTCATAGTGAAATGCAGAAAAATGGAATTATATTACTTGTGACAAAACATAAAACTGGTTATAATTGAAAAATGCCACAAGGAAGAAATGCTAAAATGGACTCAATAACTGCACCAAAATTTGAAAATGGAGAAAATGCGAAATTCTTTTTAGAAAAATTTGAACTTGTAGCAAATGCTAATTCATGGAATAATGGACAAAAATGCATTCAAATGTGTTTAGCTTTGCCAAAGGGTGCTGAAACATGGTACATGAACTTAACAACTGAAGTGAAAAATGAGTTTGAAAAGTTAAAGCAGGCCTTTACGAGCAGATATGCCAATGTGGACAGTAGAGCAAATTTGTACACAAAATATGTAAATTCGAAACAGGGGAATAAAACTGTACAGGAATATATAGAAACAGTAACTAGTATGGGACGTGATCTGGGAAAGAGTGAAAATGACATATTAGACAAGGTTATTCATGGTTTACAAATGGACATACAAAAGTTTGTGGTTTTGAAGGAAGTAAAAACATTGGATGAGTTAGTGAAAAGTGCAAAGATGGCAGAAAGTTCAGAAAATGAGGACAAAACACTAAGTGACAGTGACCAGGCAAGTGATAATGTGCAAGTAAATAGAACCAGGGAGAGCAGACAGCCATATAGGAGGGATAATCAGGGTCCACAGTACAGGAGAAGATTCCATGGGCGAGAGAAGCTAGACAACCAGAAGTGCAGACATTGTGGTAGGTGTGGTCATTTGTCTTTAAGGTGTAGGTTCAAAAATGCCAGGTGTTACAAATGTGATCAAATTGGTCATATTGCTAGTGCTCATTCTGTTTTTAGTGAATATTAAGGTACAGGTAACAGTAATGCTGGAGGAAAGCAATAATTATGCCTGTAAAAAAAAAAAAAAATAAAAAAAAAAATAAAAAGTATGAAATTTAGTGTAAAAATGAGATAAAGAATTATATGAAATTCAGTGTAAAGATGAAACAAAGCATTATTGAGCTAGAGAAGAGAAAGTAACTTTAGGGTTCTAAGTGGAGGTTATGTTGATACCCTGATCACTGCGATTACTAAATAAGGCATTGCGTTAAATAATTTAAGTTGGTTGTAAAGAATTTTGTGTGTCATGTATGACAAAATTCTAAATTGCTTGTGCACATATTTTTTTTTTCATTTGGCTATTTTTGTGTGGAACTTACTATACAGGCATATCTAAATTAAACTATGACCTTTCTTGTTATTTTCAGCTTTGTTTCCTTGTTAGTGTAAGCATTATGTGATACCCAAGATATTGTTATAGGCTACAAATTTTGAGAAACCAAAGAAAGGTTTAAAAGAAAATATGAGATATTGCGAGGGCTGAGCGCGAAACTATTGTATCTTGTTCTTCATTTATATACAGTTACAATACTTTCGCACTCAGCCCACGAATTATTATTAGGTACCTATATATTGAGAAATGAGAGGGGATAGATGTTTAAAGCAAAAATTTTGTATGTGCTATCTTAAACATTCTATCTAAAAGAGAGATTTGTAGATTTATGCTTGGGAATAGGAAAGGGGTAAAGAGACCGTACAGTGAGTTGAAGTTATTTGGAGTATAAGAACCAGGTTACAAGGAATGATTTAAGCAGTACACTGAATCATGATTCTACATTATCCAGATTACCGTATTTTGGTGCGTATAGGTCGCACTTTTTCTACCCATTTTGCTGCCTGAAAAAGTTCCTGCGACCTATACGACAGAACATTGCAAGCAGATTTTTTTTCGGGCCAATTTTCTGACCGTAGCTCTCGCAAAATTACGTGCATCTGTTACGAACGAACAAAATGGATAAAAAATATCAATATCGGCGGCTTTTCAGCCAATAGCGGTTACTTTCAATAAAATATATCGTAAATAACTTATACAGACTATTAAGATTACGAATGACTTTATTTCAAAGACGTTTTTGCAGTTTGAATTACGTTTGTTTCTACTTTCGTTTTACTGGACGCCATTGACATGTACTCCGGGTTGGATAAAATCCGGACAGATCCGTCCTCCATTCCAAACATTGTTTATACTAATTCTTAGCGTATTAAAAAACTTGAAAGATAATTTTTTACTTTTGATTTTTAAATAAAAGAAAAAAATCCAAAAAGAGATATTTTGTTAATCTTTTACTCAGAATCAAAAGAACGCCGTTAATTACATGACACGGAAAGGTGTTATAATTGCTGTGCAAACAATTCACACTTTAACTTGAATAATTACAGAATGTAAACGCAAACCGACTGCTGCCAATTAGTGTCAAAAAGCCGCTTTTCTTTGATGTAGTCTGTTACCGATACTACTGTTGGTACGAAAAGGTTGGGATCGAAAGTAACACTGTCCGATTTCCACCAATCAGGTTCTGATAATAATTCAGTCCATGGCATCAATATGGCCGCCGCCATAACTTTTTTGCCGGTAAATATTGCTGGGGAAAAAATCCAAAATTTAACTGCGACTAATACGCTAGAACTTAAATTTTCCGACCATTTCCAGAGCAAAAATTAGATGCGGACTATACAATACCGCGACCTATACACACCAAAATACGGTATTGTAAATCTAGTGATTTTCCAGTAGAGATACCTCTTTGTTTCGTTTTGGAAGGGAACACTATTAATTTGGGGATCACTATATTTATTAATTCATATGAGTTGGAAGATTCAAACTTCTAGTACTTATTCTTCTTGTAAATAGTCAAATGTTTTTAATTGTAATGTTAGTCACAGTAATTGACTCAGAATGTCAGCATAAGTAATACAGTATGCAGATTATAAAAAGTAAATATGTTCTGATAAAGAGAATTCTTTATTAAACAATGTTTTAAAATGGCATTTTTGAGTCTAGACTTTGAAACATTGATTACATCCTACAAAAAGTGTATAATTAAATAAAAATGTGTGATATTGAACATACATGTCTATTCATGAACAGTGAGCAGTGGCAAGTGCAAGGACAGTGCAGAACTGGAAAATGACCAAGAAATGTGGCACAGATATTTAACTGCGTAGAACAGGAAACATATTTTCAGCTGAAATTTTATTGTATAAAACAACTTTAAATTGCTGAAGATAATTGCTGAAGATATGTAAAATAATGAAAAATATGATTTCAAGTTGAATATTTTCTTTTATCACAATTTAATTGCCACATATTATTGAACTGTGATCATCATATTTGATCTATATCATTTAAATTTGTGTGTAGTGTAATCACTCCGTGAAAACTACGTTCCAACGCAAGTCATGTCTCAACGATATCATGTGACATATCTCAACGACTTCTGGCTATGGTATCGCTCAATATGACACGGCTTATATTATTTTCATATGTATCAATAACTTTTATTATATTTACTTATGTCTTGACTTGAACATTTATTCAGATTCTAAAAGTAATCGCATAAATTTATTAAAACATTTAAATTTTAAAAGCAGTTGTCTGTTATTTAGAAAATAGAAGCATTTTGCTATTTTACAGAATAAAACAAATATACAACACTTTTTCAACAGCAATACTTACTGTCAGTCAATGATCGATTAAAGGCAATGCCAGTTTTAATCTTAGAAATATATCTCTGCAACGGCTTTATCATAAACGAACAATATTTATTAAATATCATGTCCCTCACTCTAACCGATGATGTTACTAACTCTATACGCGACAAAGGCAAGCGTTACTGACACCATCGAAGTATTGCTGCTTAACACATTAATTATATTCGAGTAAAATATACAATGTCTGTGACTGAAAATCAGATTTTGTTCAAAGTATGTACTAGTATTTTTATCTGTTTCTTTTATTATCATTTGACGTTTCTCCAAGATATCTTACTAGCAATATATATGAGGTGGCGCGGAGTTGACTTATACTATTGCATGCGCACACCTTAATTATTATTAAGTGTGTAAAAAGATTCTTTTGAAGCACAGGGCGCAACTACGAAACCTGAAGTAAGCATGTAATCGTAGGTTATTAGATTTGTATCTAGGTATATGCACGCGTTCTGCAGCGGAAATATAGAAATATTGCGCGACTTCAATCAAACCGAGTCTGCAATTTTCACTGTTTGCCTTGTTCTCGGTGCTTCCGAGGGATCTACTTTCCAGATTTTATTTATGAAGAATGAATGCTTATTTATCGATGCAAATCTAAAAATCTTTTTATAATTACTACATGTGTATAATTCATTATATCAATGAAAAAATTGTTCTTTAGCCCAAGTGGAACTGAAAATGTCCTAGTTAAAGAACTTAAAAACGTGACGACATCCATGAAACTGACGTCACAATTGACGACACGCACTCGAAATGAAACTGAAACGTCAATATTTATAAGTTATTGACATTGTTTTTAGATATAATGCACTTGTGCTGCAGCAGTAATATTGCGCGACTTTAGGAGCGCAATATTATCCGCGAAAGAACGAGTGCATATATCCACATACCAGGTTGATAACGTTTTTATTACATACCTACTATCAAGTAATTGCTTTATGTCTAAATATTCTTTCTGCTACGAAAAACAGGAAAAAGTACGAGAAGAATTTCTCCAAAATTCTAATAAACAAATCAAGCTGACGCGCATTCATATTTTCTGCAAGTTGAACCGTCAAATAGATGCCGCAACGTGCGCGTGGACGTCATGGACATCACGCGATTATTTCCACTTAAACGTTTAGAAAACATTTCTCTCTGATATGAAGCGTTGTCCGCAATTTGTACAGTTTCATAAATTGGAGAGCGGTGCATTTAAGTAATAATGGCCCTGCCAAGGTGATAATAGCCCGAGGGCTATTATTTCTTTTAGGGCCATTTTCATTCAAAGACACCTTTATCCCATTTATTTACCTGTTTATACACGTGTACCTATAATCTTGTAAGAAAAATTTAAAGTGTATTATTCATTTGTTCAAGCATTTAATGGAGTTTTTCAGTTTCTATACTGTTTGGATAAGAGGCTATATGTTGTATAAAATCAAATGCCTTGATAGTTGTACTTTCTTACATAAAGCATAATTTAGGGTTGAAAAAAAAATCATTTCATGAAGAATTACTTCGAAGTTAATATACGACTGGGTTGTGCTTTCTTGCCATTCTTATAATCGCCCGAGGGCTTTATTCCGAGGACCATTATGAAACTTGGCGTGCCATTGCGGCTAGAAGGCTTATTGACTTTTGACTTATTGGCCAGCCGTTATTGACTTTTTTATCATATACGTTCACTTCATATTTATCTTGTATTTTCATTTTATATATTTTCCAAACACATAAAAGAATTATTTGTATTGCTTTTATCAACAATGCCATCAATATTTGACAATCGATCTGATTCAGCACTCTTTCAATCGCCATAATAATGTTGCTTCATGACGTCAACATCAGAACGCGCTGACGTTCTGGTTACCTGGGGCCGTTATGGTTATGGCGCCAGAGGCGCACTGCGCCATTATGGATACATAAACAGAATCCGTAATGACCGTTTTAAATGGCTTTTTGTTACTATTTATAGTAACATATATAATCAGGGAAAATATTGCACGATCACGTCCATTGAAACTCAATCGAAATGATTGTAGATATGTAATAAGGAAAATTCTAACACGATCTGCAGCAATTGCTATATAAACATATAGCGAAATCGCCTATACATGAATCTACGATAAAATATGGTTGGCTGTTACATTTCACCCCCTATGATTGTGGCATAAGAGATTCTACTTCAGTTCCATTACATACAAATTATTTCAGGGCCAAACGGTTGAAAACAGGATTTCAAAAACATAAGTATGATAAAAAGTCATACTGACCTGTGTGTAGGACCGTAAAACACGTTTCGATCTCTACGAGCGAATTCAATTAGCTTAATTAAGATTCAGCGGTGACGTCATAAATGTATGACATAAAGTATACGTCATAATGATGTGACGTCATATAAAGTTAAGCTTGTAACTTGTAACCCACAGGGTCACATCGCTTAATTTGATGATTCTCTTCATAATTAGTTTGCGAGCTGTTAGATTACTAAATTATAAATACTTCTCAAAATTCTGATAAAAAGAAACAAATATCTATACGTTTCAATTGGCTATGCAACTCTTTCTAACCACAGGGGGTAAATTGTAACAGCATATGACCCGAATGACGTATTACGCTGAAAATGTAGTAATGTAAAATGTGAATTATTTGCGTTGTTAGAATCGAAATAATAAATATGTTCCAATAATTTAATCAATTAATAAAACATGGGCAGTCGTTTGGATGCGAATGATTAAATCACTCGTGCTACGCACTCGTGATTTAATTATTACCATCCAAACTCCTGCCCATATTTATTAACTGATAAAATATAGGAACAGATTTATTATTTCTTAAATATTTCTTGTACAACGGACTGGCGTTTCCGTCGACTTTAGTTACCCATGCCTGCAAAACCCATCTGGCATCCCCATGCGATGGCTCTCGTTCTGGTTATGATAACTTGCGCTGCTTTGGTATTATATGGTATTGTATATGTGAACTTAGACAATATCAGGTACTTTGAGACCTACTCTTCGTCCTATTTATATGTAGTATTTTGTCGGTCTGAAATACGTTATTTTACGGAAAGGACATACCGTTACGCTTTAAACGATAAAACTAAAGTGGAACTTTGTTATTGTGCTTCACTTGAATGTAATGACGTCACTTCGGCTTACGGACGTTCATTTCCCGCGCTGTGGGTGCATGCTCTGCCATAAGAATGAGTACTGCAAATGAAGTACATTGTATTTCTAATTGCTTTTAAATTTCTGTTGTTATTTGTGAAATACGGTTTGTAACAAAAATGATCAGGAAATGCGCGTGTTTAAAAAGGACGAGAAAGAAAGACATGCTGTAAAGTTTAGAAAATATAATTGTTATTTTCTTCCAATTATTAAAACCTTACAGGTTCTCTATCCGCTTTTAACGTAAAATGTAAACATTGCAATGCATAACATGTATACACTTTTTCAAAACTGACTGTAAGAGTAAAGGTTCAGCTGAGCACCACTTTTGTGTAGGAGCCATCAACAATGCTTACAAGATTCCATGGAATTTGATATAAATGAAAGATACTTATTTCTATTGAAGAGCATTAACCTTACATTTTAATTTTCATGCTGAAATTGTACATGATTTTATTAATCCATTTCAAAGAATTTTACTCCACCCTGCGTAATATTATAATGTGTATTATATAACGACAAATACTTTTGTCATACTGATTAAATTGTTGTATCTTGCCCAGACGTCATCCAGTCATTTATGAAAATGTCAAAGAAATGTTCTCGACGTAAAGATAAGATGTACATAAGAATTTTCTACAAGTTCAAATGGTAATTATGTTACGAGACTTTGCAACACTGTATGTGAGACGTTGTCAAATAATATCTGTTATCGTTGCGGCCTTGCAACATTTATGTAGCTTACATTTGTGTATTTGTAACTAGTTAATTGTATCTTGCAAAATGCTGCAAATAGCTAATATATCTTCCACACATCAAACTCATCTTTTCAGTTATGAAACGTAGAATATATAACGCTTAATTACACATAATATATGAATCAACAAGGTCATTCGAAGCGACACCGTAGCTTCATCGTTGAGGTATGTCACATGATATCGATGAGACTTGACTTACGTTGGAACGTAGTTCTCCTGGAGTGGTAATATGTTTTCTTTTGCATATATCTTAAATTTCAGTATGATAAAATTTGTTGTTTCTTACCATAATGTTGAAAGTTCTGGTTTTTCGACGTGAAGACTCCATTTGCCGTCGACCTTTTTCAAACCTTTGTATTTTTCCCCTTCCATGCGTAGACGTTTTGCAATTTTCCTAATGTTCACTTTCCTTAGTATTGGACCTTTAACTGATTTATTATATATGAATATTTTTCTTTAGTATGGTATGCAAATATTGAACTCAGTTGAAATCTGTTTTATTATATATATGCTATATAATGACTGAATCTCATTACACTGACTTGAAGGTACGCTGCATACAGTTTATCTATGTGATATGACTACGGTCAAACTTTGCTTGTAAAACAGAAATATTGAAATAATTACAATTGTACGTTTTGCTTGCCCTTCACTTTTTTTATAGGTGTGACGTCATTGTCCAAAGATTCATGAATAGGATGAATAGATTCATGGATTTATTTGTAAATTAAGAGTTATTGCCCTTTAATTGTATAAAAATCCACATATTTGTACATAACAAACTTACCATTTGGTAGAATTTCATTAAATTTCTTTTACTCTTTTCCATGAACATTTATTGTAAACATGTGAAGTTGTGTACCCACACCTGGTCACCCCCTTACCTTGATCACACACCTCCCCCCCCCCCCCCCCCCCCCCCCCCCCCCCCCCCCCCCCCCCCCCAAAAAAAAAATAAATAAAAAAAAATCATTCCTTATTTTAGATTTTTTTCAAACAAACTTCATATACATGTTCACCACTGTGAGGTTATGGGGCCCATCAAGTTTCAGACAGATTGCCCAAGTAACACCAGAGTTATGGCCCTTAGAAGTTTATAGTGTTAACTATATAGGGTACTATAGATCTATAGATGTGGCAATTTCTGCATCATAACTTTTGATATATTTGACCTAGAACTATGATACTTTAACAGAATTTAGAGCACTATAATGTGGTTGTGCACAGACAATTTTGTACGGATTTCTTATGTAACTTCAGAGTTTTTGCCCTTTAATTGTCTAAAAATCCACATATTTGTACATAACAAACTTACCATTTGGCAGAATTTCATTAAATTTCTTTCATTCTTTTCTGTGAACATTTATTATAAATGTGTGAAGTTGCGCACCCACACCTGGTCACCCACTTGCCTTGGTCACACCCTCTCCCCCTCCCAACCCCCCTTCCCCCCCCTCCCCCCCGCCCCCCAAATTTTTTTTTTCATTTCTTATTTTAGATTTTTTTCAAACCTTCCAAGTTGAACCATTCCCCCACCTCACTTCTCCACCCAGTCATGCCCACCACTGATCATGCATCCTCTGCTGCCCCCCCCCCCCCCCCCCCCACAACTTTACCCTTTTTTTTTTTTCATTTTTCATTTTCAATCAATATTTATAATCAACATGTGGAATTTTGTTTCCTCTCCCATTCCTCTGCACCCCCACCCCCTAAAATAATAAATATATACATATATCTATATATATATACATATATATATATATATTTCCAGTCCTTTTTCTTTTTTTTTTTTTTTTAAATGTTCAAACCTTCAGCATTACATGTTATGTTATGACCGCACAAACCTTGCCCTCAGCCATGTTCAAGATATCTTACCTGTGTTCTCTCAAGGACATCTGCTCTTTTAAGTTCAAATGTACATGTTAAACAGCAACACCTGGTTCCAAACCACTCAAAGACAACATTTCGTTCCAGTTAAACTTCAAGCTCACATTTCAATTAACTGCATTTAATTTTAAAAGCTAAGCTTATTACAGTAAGCATATCCCATTCAAAATAAATTCTTTAGTCAGGATCAAAGTATCATACATTTATT
This sequence comes from Mercenaria mercenaria, assembly GCF_021730395.1. Classification (NCBI taxonomy): domain Eukaryota; kingdom Metazoa; phylum Mollusca; class Bivalvia; order Venerida; family Veneridae; genus Mercenaria; species Mercenaria mercenaria. The sequence continues at coordinate 7,759 of NW_026459362.1, read as the reverse complement.
ATGTACTCTTTAATTAAACATTTGTTTTCTGTTAAACTGATTTTGACTAATGAAATTATTTGCTTCTTATTAACATCCTTAACTTTTTGCCGGATATATCTTTTTGCCATTCCTCACCACAAACCCTTTCGGCGGGGGATACCAATTCATCGAATTTGCTTGTTTTTATAGGAACTTGGGCCCTATTAGGGACCTCTATAGCTAAAAGTAGATATGCCTTTCTTCGCATTAACCACTAAAATGTAATGGATTTTTATCACACTCGATGTGTAACAATATCGTAAGGTCTCCTGCTATTTTGTTACAAATGGGGATAGGGACCAATTTAGCTAAAAATATAAACACGTTTAATGACCTCTTCTCATGAACCACTTCATGAATCTTCATCAAACTACTGCTGTAATTATTCGTCTAAGGATAAACGAAACAAAATTGCAACCCTACGAAACCTTTGCGAAAAATTAAAAGAGAACCATTTAAATTGTTAAAGTGCGGTGTTTAGTTTTGCAATTTGAAAAATGTTAGATGAAAGATGAATGTTAGATGAAAAATTCATAAACTTCTTTCCTTATTACAATTTGCCGACCATCATTTTTAAAGATATTTCTTGTTCAGATTGTTTTTTTAAGGACATTTGAAGCAATAGTTTACCTCTTGACAATGCCATCTTAGAAATTTGTTGAAGTTCTGCCTGGTTCACACTTAGGACAATGGATACCGTTTTCTCTCAGATCTTCAAAGTGAGATTGATTTAAGTGTTCATCAGGAAAGGTTGGGTGAATGCAATGTACATGATAGTATCGTGAACAGTCATCAAAGAGACATCTAACATAGTAGGTTCCGTCTGGCAATGAAAGTAGAAGCGGTCCTACATTTACAATTTGTTGAAGTAAAGCTATTAAGCTATTGAAATCAGGTTTGTACTGGCATAAATTGCACTTGTAAGATTAATTATTTGTCTCTGATGTTGACTCTGTATCGCTTTCACCAGAGTAAGACATGCCTGAAATAAAAATAATTACATAGATACCTTTTTTTGATTTTTAAATCGATTCCAGACAAATACATTTAATATCTATTTAACAACAAAAGGTCGTATTTCGATGATACCAGAACATAAGATAACAGTGTAAAAAGTCGTATCTCGTGTTTCATTTTTAGAACTCATTCTTACATCACTGTTACCATACAAATGTGTTCAGGAATGAAGTATAAGTAAATATATATTATAAGTTGTGATATTGTCCTTCAGAATGTGTGTTGTAAATTGAAAGTATTTCAGAAATCGAAAAATACCACACCGACATTAGCAACCAAAAGTTAGTAGCGATTAATTCATGCTTATATATACATGCCTATGACATATGATACATGCCTATGACATATGAGAAGAGTTTAATGACTGAAAATACCTAATTACCACTCAAAAATCAGTAATAGTTTAATAAAATGGTATTAAACCTACCTTCGTCCAAATATTTGCGTTCTCTAGGCACCTACCATGAACATATTCAAGATACGATATCTTGACCGGGAAAATAATAAACCAATTGTACTACGACATTTCATCACGTGCTTATATTGAAATAACTGATTGGCATAGAGGTACGACAATTAAACACAAAATTGGACATGGTTTCACGAAAGTACTTACATCAAAAAGTCGTTTTCCTAAAAAATCGGAGTTACGACCTTTTGACTCCAAACCGATGATATGTAGGTCAGTTCATCACTGTGAACCAGTGTGTGAAGTTTCAATCCATTCCCACAAGCAGTTGTTCATACAAAAACTTAACTTGGTAAAGACACCGACGCGGGCACAAGGATGAGTGCAATAGCTGTACCAATTTGCTGAATAGTCAAGCTAAAAATCATGCTGAATTCTTCCCTTGCATGGACCCTGGCCACAGTCTATCTAACTAACTAACAAAATATATAACTTACACAGCATTGTCACTCTTGCTGTACACATGGTAATCGTTGACATAGCTTTCAACAACTTTCACAGGCCAAGGCACTGGTACATTTCTGAGCTTTGCCCACAGAAATCTGAAGAATAATTCTCTTTTACATTAAACTAGAGTGATTTAACATTTAAACAAAGCTCATCAAACACAAAATGCCCCCTTTGATGCATTCCTTTAACATACTTATCATCTGGAAACTGTTTTACTGTTCAAGGTCACTGTGACCTTGATCTTTGACCCACTGACCTCAAAATTGGTGAGAGTCATCTGCTGGTCCTGACCAACCTACTGATCAACTTTTACGCTCCTAGGTCAAAGGTTTTTCGAGTTATCATCCGTAAAATTTTTACTGTTCAATGTCACTGTGACCTTGACCTCAAAATCATTAAGGGTCATCTATTCATCATGAACAAGCTTCCTATCAATTTTCATGATCCTAGACTAAAGCATTCTCGAGTAATCATCCAGAAACCGTTAGTGTCAAGGTCAATAGTGACCTTGTCCTTTGACCTACTGCAGCATGCCTACTCATTTTTTAAATTAAGGGTTCATGTACCCCCTGCCTTTGCAAAACAGGGGTACACTTCTAAACTCGAAACTTGAGGGTACACTACATAGCAGATCTGAATTTTTTTCTGTTTAACTGTTTATACTTGTGTTTATATTTGTATAATGCAGGCTTGTATAATAGTTTGGGAGATAAAATAAAGCATCAGTTTTTCTTCATGTTTTAATTTCAATAGGTTCATGATAAATTCAGTAACCATGCATTAGGCCAAAAAAAAAAATTCTTTGTTTCCGGTAACATGCTAAAAAATCAAAGGCCTGAAGGGCCTGAGTCGGCTAATGATTGATGTACTGACAGTATAGTCTACCAGTTTCAGTTTGTTTTTAGTTTTTTTCATAAAATTTCATAACACAGCTCGATATTTACCCAAAATATTATATCCGGATACGATTACACTTTTCTCCAGTTTTCAACAATATATTTTACAAATTGTGATGATACGAAGACATTTAGCAGCAATTGGCAGTATCTGACATTGAAGTTTACGGTTAAATTACCTCTTATTTAAATCTTTTCATAAAAAAGTTGTTTCGTTTCGTGAAAGCAGCCAAACATAGACGATCTACTTTCGATTTCAAAAACTACAAGAAAATACAATTTAATGTTTCGCCGATTTGTTTATTTCTCGAAAAATAAGAATTAAAATCATTTTTAATATCAGTAGTAACGAAACAAACCAGTAAGAGCTTCTTCTTCCGATAATTTATCCGTTTACTGACTGCAAAATTCAACCCACGCAAAGTTTATAGAAATCATACGATGCGTGTTTACGTTCATTGTGGGAGAATTAAGGCTGATCGGCTATGTTACCTAACGCATCCAGACGATTCAGATTTTGTTTTTAAAAAAGCATTGTGTGCGTTTCTGTAATTTTATATACGTTTTTATATGCTTAGAAATTATTAGACATGCGTATTTGCATTATTTCTATACGTAATTTACGCTAATACATCTTATCTGGAGCCCTGTGGAACTATTTTTTGTCTTTCGCTGAATGTTACCCAAGCTTTGTAAGCCTGCGCAATTCTTAAAATGCACATTTATGCTTAATGAGTTACATTCGAGTATTGCACAATTACAAGTCATAAATATGACAGATTACATCGTATATTGGTCATAGCAAAGAGAATTGACACAACTTAACTTCATTCATGCAGTGAACTGTTTGAAGTTTGAGAAATCTAATGGAACTACATCCCTTCACGTGTTATTCGGTCCCTTTAGAGAATCGCTGAACAGCAAGGACTCGTCAAAAGGCTTTCAGCCTTTATCCGACTCAAAAATTAGGGTAGGTAGGTCGGAATTTTTTTTTTTTTTTTGATTTTTAGCTCACCTGTCACAAAGTGACAAGGTGAGCTTTTGTGGTCGTCCGTGCGTCCGTCCTTCCGTCCGTAACACTTTCGTGTCCGCTCCATATCTCCTAAACCACTTGAAGGATTTTCATCAAACTTGCGTCAAATGATCACCTCATCACGACGATGTGCAGAACCCATAAGTCAGCCTTGTCGGGTCAAGGTCACAACTCAAGGTCAAAGGTTTGAGCCTGCCATTTTGTGTCCGCTCTATATCTCCTAAACCCCTTTAAGGAATTTTATAAAACTTGGGTCAAATGATCACCTCATCAAGACGATGTGCAGAACCCATGAGTCAGCCATGCCAGCTCAAGGTCAAGGTCACAACTCAGGGTCAAAGGTTTGAGCCTTCCATTTTGTGTCCACTCTATCTCTTAAACCCCTTGAAGGAATTTTATTAAACTTGGGTCAAATGATCACCTCATCAAAACGATGTGCAGAACCCATGAGTCAGTCATGCCGGCTCAAGGTCAAGGTCACAACTTAGGGTCAAAGGTTTGAGCCTTCCATTTTGTGTCCGCTCTATATCACCTAAACCCCTTGAAGGATTTTCATCAAACTTGGGAAAAACGATCACCTCATCAAGGCGATGTGCAGAACTTATGAGTCAGCCATGTCGGCTCAAGGTCAAGGTCACAACTGAAGGTCAAAGGTTTGAGCCTTCCATTTCGTGTCCGCTCTATATCTCCTAAACCCCTAGAAGGAATTTTATAAAACTTGGGTCAAATGATTACCTCATCAGAACGATGTGCAGAAACTAAGAGTCAACCATGCCAGCTCAAGGTCAAGGTCACAACTAAGGGTCGAAGGTTTGAGCCTTCCATTTGGTGTCCACTCTGTATCTCTAAACCCCTTGAAGGATTTTCATCAAACTTTGGTCAAATGATCACCTCATTAAGAACTCATGAGTCAGCCATGTCAACTCAAGGTCAAGGTCACAACTGAAGGTCAAAGGTTTCAGCTCTGTATCTCCTAAACCCCTTGAAGGATTTTCATGAAACTTGGGTCAAATGATCACTTCATCAAGATGTTGTGCAGAATTCATGAGTCAGCCATGTCAGTTCAAGGTCAAGGTCACAGCTAAAATCAAAGGTTTACCCTTTCACTATCCATAGCAGTGACGGGGAATTTAGCTGTCTTTCAGACTGCCTTGTTTATCCCCCCACCAAAGGTGAAGGGGATATTAGAAATGCTCTCCGTCCGTGCGTCCGCAACGATATTTGTCCGGAGCATAACTCCAAAAGTACTTGAGGGATTTTCTTCAAACTTCATACACTGATAGAACACATTGGGAGGAAGTGCAGTGAGTGTGCAAGAACAATAACTCTACCTTGCCTATTTTTTGAGTTATTCCCCTTTATCTTATTTTCTTAAAAAAATTTGTCCGGAGCATAACTCCAAAAGTACTGGAGGGATTTTCTTCAAACTTCATACACTGATAGAACACATTGGGAGGAAGTGCAGTGTGCAAGAACAATAACTCTACCTTGCCTATTTTTTGAGTTATTCCCCCTTTATCATATTTTCTTAAAACATTTTGTCCGGAGCATAACCCCAAAAGTACTGGAGGGATTTTCTTCAAACTTCATACACTGATAGAACACATTGGGAGGAAGTGCAGTGTGCAAGAACAATAACTCTACCTTGCCTATTTTTTGAGTTATTCCCCTTTATGATATTTTCTTAAAGAAATTTGTCTGGAGCATATCTTCTTCATGCATGGAGGGATTTTGATATATCTTGGCACAAATGTTTACCACCACAATGCGGAGTGTCATACGCAAGAACTAGGTCCCTAGGTCTAAGGTCAAGGTCACACTTAGAGGTCAAAGGATACAAGAATAAAAACCTTGTCCGGAGCATTTCTTCTTCATGCATTGAGGGATTTTGATATAACTTGGCACAAATGTTTACCACCACGAGACGGAGTGTCATGCGCAAGATCCAGATCTCTAGGTCTAAGGTCAAGGTCACACTTAGAGGCCAAAGGTCAGATACAAGAATGACTTTGTCCGAAGCATTTCTTCTTCATGCATGGAGGGATTTTGATGTAACTTGGCACAATTATACACCATCATGAGACGAAGTGTCATGCTCAGTTCCCTTCTTTAGAATTACTTCCCTTTGTTGTTACTTTAAATAGCTTTTATTGTAACTTTTTCATTACTAGTCGTAGGGAAAAATCGAGACCACTTTTCAGTAGTACAACAAACATGATAAATCCAATTTTGAGGTGTATTTTGACCAGTCTCTTCCTGATAAAGATTTTTGTGTGGACTTGCAATTTTTTTTTTTTTTAAGATTAACTTCCCTTAGTTGTTACTATAAATAACTTATATTGTAACATTTTTATAATTGACCCTAGGGAAAAAACAAGACCACTTTTCTGTGGTACAGCATAGATGTTACTCTCCAGTTTTAGGTGTATTTTATTAATTTTATTATATATAAGGTATCTCTACCTAGTAAGGAGTTTTTTTGTGGACTTTAAAAAACAAAAGACTTACAATGATTACTAAACAACCACAAAATTAGCATTCCATTTGCAAATACAGCTGCTAGAGTAAAGAAATTTGCTTTGACGGGCATATATTGTGACATTCTGGCACTCTTGTTCCCTGTTAGCTTTCCATTCCTTCTTTTTACAGTAGCCATATAGAAAAACATCATAGTTATACTCTTCATGAAAATTAATAAAATTTAGCAGTAAACCACCTCACTACTGACTTATTCTTTCTTCCACATCTTAAAACCCCTGATGCGGACCACATCCTTCAATTATGATATGCCCTGTGGGGGGATTAGCCATGTCTGACATGGCTCTTGTTAAAAATAAATTTAAAACAAACTTGAATGCTATCAATAATTGTTGCCAAACTAATTATATGAAATTGAAAATATAATGTCACGAAAGATGTTTTGAGTTTACAAGATTCTTCAAGTTTACGTAGACAATACATTATCTAGGAAGCTACAATTAAACAACATATGTATCAGAATTAATAATAAGATTGCGCACTTAATGAAAACAAGATATAATTTTAAGTTATGATCTGAAGATAATGTACTACAATATATTCTCTACACTAGATTAAACTCATTCAAAAAGTCACTGAAATTTTATTTATTACACGAATATACCAACTAAGGTATGATATGATATAAAGTCTTTGATAATTCTTCAGCGATTTGCCCGCTTCAACTGGACTCTGCAGTACGAGCAGCTTTCTGTAACTGCACAATTCAAATCTTTGTCAGGGAAGAGCCGCTGGATATTTTTTTTGGTCAACCTGTTTACAAACTCTGAAAGCATATTGAAATGTAATTATACCCCCACCAAACATGTTTGAGGGGGGTATATAGGAGTCAGTTTTGTCGCGTCGGGTCCCGTCCCGTCCCGTCGCGTCCCGAAATCTATTATCTCAGTTATTACCAAATGGATTTGATTCAAACTTAAAATACATGTTCCATAGCTTGTGCAACTATACTTCTATTATACTACAAACAATAAATTTCAAAAACAAACATATGGTTAAAGGAACTCCACTGAGGTATTTTTGACATACGGGGACTGGTCATTTCGTCAAAATCTAGATTTATATGATTTAAAATTGGTATAAAATCGTAAAACCCTGACAAAATGGATAGAGCAATAATTATTGAGCTGAAATTTTGCACATGAGTTACTGGAGCAGAAATACATATTCTCACACAAAAATCTCCAGAATTTTTTTCCAGTCCCCGTATGTCAAAAATACCTCAGTGGAGTTCCTTTAATGGAACATGGGTACATGAAAACTTACTTATTCATTAAAACATGTTGAATGCAGATTTACAGGGTTCGCACAGGCCTTGAAAAGTCCTTGAATTTG
>NW_026459361.1:0-12014 GCF_021730395.1 Mercenaria mercenaria | reverse complement strand
GGGAGTCCGCCGGGCAAATGGGGATGCAATGATTTGGGGCTTCAGAAGTAAAACAAGTCCGGTCCCTACCAGTTATAAATTAGCGCCCAATTGAATCACTTTTCACAGACGAATACATGAAAATGCTTAACATTGATCATTCTCGTATTCGAAAGAACATCGAAAATCAAAAATACAGATATTGCCAATTTCTCCAAGTCAATGGTCAGGTTGAGTCCTGTAGAGAGTTAGCTCCAGGTATAACACTAGAACGCACTATGTTGCAAACAGCCACCATGAACAAAAGTGTTGTATCAATCTCGGACTGCCTTGAACTGTGCTTGCAAAATGTTAATTGTGTGGCAATGTCTTATTGTGTTACATGTTCAAGTAACGTCACCGAATACAAAACATGTTACATGTTTAAAGAAATGAATTCTTCAAGATAAATGCATCAAGGGCCGATGACACAATTGTCGGGCAAAGTTACATCTTTGCGGATAAGGTCAGCTATTCCATAGAATTTGTTAACACGGCCATCGTTGGGGTTGCTCGTGGATTTGAGGATGATAACGACAAAAAAAGCCAACATGTCAAGATGTAAAGAACTGTGTAGGAATGATGCCTTCTGCGTGGCATATACTCATTGCGACTGTACAGATAAAGTTTCACGTTGTCAGTTGTACAGTGAAGGACAGGTTAAAGGACTATACTTTGAATCAGGCACAAAAACCAGTTTCATTTCGAGTCGATTTTACGGTCTCCAGTCGACAACAACGTCACAAAGTACCTATTCACCTGACAAACAAAAATAGTTATCAGTAATTGCAGTGGCTGATTAATGTGCTAATCTACCATGTACTTATTGTGTTGATTTTATTTGAGATGAATATCTTCTAAAATCAATCAAGCAAATAAATCTGAAAATAAACTTCTTTATGCATCATACGTAAATCGCACAATTACAGTTTACGAAATGTATGATGTTATTCTTTTGTTTAGAATTTCGCCTGTTATTTTTATCACCAACGTTTTATATTGAACTAAACATTACATAAACCTTCTTTAACTTGCTTATCAACCACCAAGCAGTCTATGTACGTTTAACGTTTTTGATTAAGTAAAACAACATCTTCCGTTGATTTCTATGATACGAACGTATCTTATTTCTTTAGCCGATTACAGTTTCCAAAAGAACATATGGCGTATTTAATTACCTTAAAAGTGTAGTTTTTATGTTTGTAAATAGTTCTGGTTTTTTGTTGTTGTTGTTGTTTTATTTGATACTGACGATAACTTTTCCCTCAAATATCTTATACGATGATTTCTTTTACACGGACCAACTTAAAGTCATTTACTGTGGAAACACGTTCAACTCTCGGGTGTCCAACCTCTGCTTAATTGCATGAATTTGATTCAGATCGAATTCAATTAAAGTTCAAGGTGCCGCCAAACTACCGACAAAGGCATTATATTTCTTTCACCTTCTTAAACATCAATACTACAGTTATTTTACACATACAAATATATAACATAAATATTATGTTTTTTCTCTTTAAATATGATTATACTTTGATTGTCAATGTACAAGTAATCAGTAACGACAACTCTTAATCGGGTTAATTAATGACCCCATGCTTGTTTCCCTTTCATTTTGTTAATATCATTAAACGAGATATGCATCATCACTTTAGTAAATAAAATCAATACTAGTACAACACATTTTCATTCACTGTCTTCATAAACTATTTAAAGATACACTCTAAGTTGGGAATTACCAAGTTTTTCTCAAGTACATGGTTAAAACAATGAAACAATAGGCTATTGTTAAAACGTTACAATTTCCCTTTGCTCATCTTATCGGTTAAATGTATTTTAGTACCCTATCGGGGGAGTCAATTTATGGTTTGCTCCCGTCTGTCCGTCCGTCCGTCATTTCGTCATTTTCACACAGTGGAGTCCTGCGATACCTTTAAAAGTACAAATAAGATATTTTTCATGAAACTTGGTAGTTTTTGTTTCTAAAATGTCTTAAAAATGCAAGAAAGAAACATGTCCGAGTCGGTCCGCCTCGGCAATAGAAATTTCCTCTCTTCTTCATCAATACACCATGGTGGAGTTCGTTAGTACCACCGTTAAATATAAAGCTTTATGATAAAGCAGTTTACCTCCGGTACCCTAATCCCGAGGATTTTCAATTTTAATGATAAAAATAGTAAAAACAACAAATTCGCATGTGTAGAAGTCTTACGTAACATACAATCTCTCAATATCTAAGTTGCAAATATAGCAATAATATCCTGATACATTTATAAAGGAATGTTCTGTTCTTTTCTTTTGTTGTACGATCTGAAGGTCAGTGCCTTAAGTTATATTTTTCAATTATTTTCAAATATTCAGTTTTGAGAGCTTTTAATCAGACCTTACAATATGTAATAAGATGTATATGTTGATGATATTCAAAGCGTACAAAATATGTTTTTATAAAACACTTACTATCGATCCGAAACAGACCGTCACATATTGTGTGTTGTTTTAATTTCGTAATTACCATCTTTCTGTAAAGTCCAGATTATTCTAGCACTTGCTTTTGGATAATTCTTTCATTATTGGTAACAGTGCCATACATTATTCGGAAATAAACTCAATAAACAGCAAAACAACTGGTTTATTCATGTTATAAACATGAACATGTTCATTTCAGAATTGAGCATTGCGACAGAAATTGTTGGGGGTAATCATTGCAATAACGGTCGCTGTATCTAGGCACCTGAACGATTAACATGGAATTCAGGACGGAAATACCGGCCACCGTTGCAAAATACTTCCCTACTATACCCGTCTTCGTTCAGCTGATGTAGAAAATATTTGTTTACACGGTCTCCACCATCGTTACTTAATGCAAGAAAGACCGCAAAGTAACTGTTTCCGCCTTTTCGTTACAAATTTATAAAATCTACCCTGTTTTGTACATTACTTGCATGTTGTTTTTTTTTTTTGCATGCAAACTAAATTATTAACGAAAGATAACTCCAGCTGAAACACTGGTTAAATAATATTTGTTTTTCTTTCACATAATTATCTTCTCTATCTTATCGAGTGTGTTTTCATAACCGTTTTAGTTAGAACACATTAAATGCTATGAAGACAAAAATTGTGGATATCAGACAAGAAAGAAAAATCTTTGTTTGACATTTCAAATAAGAAATGCACTGCACGTCAAATCAGTTGCCACATATATGTTGCCTGCTACACTGCAATATCAACATGTCTGTCATGGTATCCTTACATTAATGATCACGAACGCAGTTCAGAATCAAAGTAAAGGTGTCCGCAATAAAATATTTACAACGACGGATGCCATGACATAACACAAAAACTAACTTGGTTACATGAGCTAATCGAAATAATTTTAAGATATAAATCAAGATGTTGCAATGTGATTTTCATTATATTTATGTTACAATGTATGATATAAAAAAAAAGATTTCAGCAAAATCATGAAGCTTTTGTATACCACATATACAACTGAATATGTTAATTACAAACATTTCAAAGGCTTATGTTATCTTAAGTTTATATGAAACATCTTTTTTCATAATATGAGATTAATTATATCAACTCTGATATTACATATGTATCACATTTGCCCTAAATATAAAATAAAGTTTGTGTTTCCCAAGATGGTAGATGGTGGAGCAAGACACCAGATGCCCCTCCGATCATACTTTCAGGCACGAGCGGGTTCCTGGGCAGAACCACCCATCTTCCGTAAGCAAGCTAGACGGCCTCCTCATACATGTATATCGTATTGATACTTATCTATATATACACTAAATCTAATTCTAACACATATATTTTATTATACAGAACATATTAATGTATCAGATCCAAAATAGACAAACAAACATTTTCCCATGTCGTTTTCATTTTGTATTCGCCATTTTCTACGGTCCATAATTTTTCAAAAATTTTTTTTGGGTAAAATTTCTTTCATTGTTGGTTAATCATAATTTCGGGGCCCAATAGCCCCAATGAACATGAGAAAAAATTTGGGCTTCCTTTTGACGTAGCCTGCCCAATTCATTTGGGCCCAAAAAGTACTTTGGCAGAAAGGGGTCAGAACAAAAACCCAACATGAGGGGAACGCTGTTCCAGACGCCGAAACCTTTCCTTGTGCACGTAAGAAGCCAGGGGGGAAAAATCCCGGCCCCCGGGTTTCGCCCCTAATTCCTATTTTAAAACCCTTTAATCATTGGAGATTTTTTCGTTCACCCGGAATGCAAAATAATGAAATTCAAAAAAAATCTTAAATCGTTTTTTTACTATATAAAAAAGGAAAGGGCTGAAAAATTCTGATTTTTTTCGTCTTTTCGTAAAAATTTTTATAGCATTTTCCCTTTTTTATACTTTACTTGAGGGTTTTCTTTGTTTTAAAACCACCAAGAATAAAAAGGGAAAGATAAAAGAACAAGAAAAAAACCACTGATCCCCTTTTGCTATAATGTTTTTTTTCTTTGCCCTTTCACATATATTTTCAAACCCTAAAAATAGTGTTTTTTCATTTACATTTTTCTGATACCCCCTTTTCTTTTTTTTTGAACACACAAAAGATTGTGCTTTTTACTTTAAAACCCCGTTTTGTTGAAAAACCCCCAAGATTGAAAGGGCTGGTTTTCACTTTTTAGAACAGGATAAATTCGACTTCAAAATAACGGTCCCTTTTTGGAAAACCAACCCGGGAAACATTTTCGTTTCCCCCATTTTTTAAAAATTATTAATTGACAATGCATCCAAAGTGTGAATTTTGGGTTTCCTTGAAAGAAAAAAACTCCAATTTCCTAAACCCCCAAAAAAGGTAAAATGGACTTGGCCCAAACCGTTTTTGGGAAAAAAAAATTTAAATCAATTTCGGGGTTGGGCCCTAAACTTTTTTTAAAAAGGAATCGTTTTAAGTAAAATTGTTTGAAAAGTTAATATTTTTAAAAATTTTTTTAAGACTTTAAAACAAATTTCCGAACCCCGTTTACCTCTCGACCCCAAATTTTTATCAATTTGATTATTTGAAAAATCGATTTTCTGGAGATTGGGAAATACAGGAAAAAAAATAGGGGTGTAAAAATTTTCCAAACCCTGATTCTGAGATATATCTTTGCGCTCAAAAGAAAAAAAAATGAACCTTTTCGCCTTTTAATATTATATCGAGACGTCTTAGTTTTTATTCTGACAAAAATTAATTCCTTTGAAAAACAAATAAAGATTTTCGTTAAGTTTACAGTCCAATTTTAAACCAAAAAAAGAAACCTGCGTGGAAAAAAGTCCACTAAAAATTTCACGGGTTTTTTGGCGTAAACAGAAATTTTTAAGAGTTTCATATCCACGAAAAATTTAGAAAAAATAACACGAATTTGATAGAAAAAAATTTTTTCCTGGGGGCAAATTCATTAAACTTTTTTGGGGAAGGGAAAGCATAACCAAAATTCAAAAGAAATTGATGTGTTTTTATGTCATTTTGGGTGAAATTAAACCCCCTGGGGAAAATAAAATTCCCCAAAAGAAATGCTTGCATATTCTTTCATTTATTCCAAGAACATCACTTTTAAAAAGTGCTGCCCACATTAACTACGGCAAACCTGCAAACCGCCCTGCTAAAAAAAGGGATTTTCAAAACGGGAAGAACCTCCCATAAATTTGTCACCCAGAACAACGTAATCCCCTAACCACGAACAGTTTTAACAAAACAAATTTTTTGGGTTAACCCGGTTTTAAATTTTTAAAAAGGATCCATTCGGGATTTTAAACAAATTCCCCTTAAATTGTAAGCCTATCGCTTCCGCTCATTTTTTAATGTATCATTTTATCTAATCCTGAAATGTATGGAAAACAAAAAAAGTTTGAGTTTTAAAACGGGGAAGTTCATTTCTTCAAAGGCTTTTTGGGCCCCATTAAAAAAATTTAAACATTAAAAAGGGTCAACTTTTTAAATTAAACTGAATCAGCTCGTACTTTCCAAACTTTTTTATCTTTCCCCCCCCAACCACTAGTTTATGAAAGTAAAATTGAAAAAAAACCTATATCAAAAAAATATTTTAAAATTTTCAAACACGTTCTAAATTCCTGTAGGTATTTTTTTCAAGTATAAAATTTTACAAGCACTGCCCGCTTTATTTTCTCTTTTTGAAAAGTTGTTTTTTTGCGGTGTCCCAAATTCAAAAACTCCCAAACAATGCACTAAAAACCCCTAAAAACCCCCAAAAGGGCTTTTAACACCAAATCGCAGTTCCCTTCTCGTAAAATCCAAAAAACCAAAATGAAAACTTAAAAAAAATAAAAACAATTAAACTTTTTGCACTTGTAAAACAATTTTTTAAACAAAAACGGGAAAATTTTTATTTTGATACTTGAATTTCAGCCCCCAAGGGGATAAATGTATTATTATATTGAAATAAAAATAATCTCTTCCCCCAAAACACTTTTAAAATTTAAAATTACTTCAATTACTCCCAAAAAGAGTACATGATTTTTTTTAAGCTTTTTTTTTTTATCCAAACTTGCTTTAAACTTTTCTTAAAAATTTTTATAAGGGATTAAAAAAGAAAAAAAATAACTTCAGAAGATTTTTAAATTTTGATAAAACACACAAAAAGAAGCCCTAACCTTTATCCGGTAGAAAGAGCTAAATTTTTTTAAAATTTAACCCTTTTTTTAAAAAACCCTGTCATTTTCTTCTCTAACCCTTTTTAAAAAAGACTGTTTTAAAACCGTAGACCTTGCAAGTTCAAAAACTTAACTAAGTTACAAAATGAATTTCATTTTTAAAAAGGGAAATCTAAAAGGGGTTTCCTTTTGGGAAGCAAAACCCAAAAAAGTAAAAGAAATACCCAACAGGGGGTTTATTAAACCACTTTTTCAGGGGGGACACCCGGTAAAAATTTAAAATTTGAGAAAAAAAATAAAAATTAAATTTTCAAATCCTCCCATATAATCTAAACCGGCCAAAGGAAATGCTTTTAAAGGGCCCTTTAAAACGTTTTTTTTTCCGGGATCCTAAAAAATCCTAAAAATATGCCCGCAAAACCTAAAAAACTTTATGCTAATTGTCCCAGTTGATCCATATAAAAAGATTGGCATAGTTTAATCTGAAAAGGGAAATTTAACAACCCTTTTGCTATCAAAAGTCCAAAAATTTCCCAAAACATTGGCCGACTAAAAAAATCTTTTTAAAGAAAAATTTTTTTTTTTTCAACCGTTTGTCCCTGGGGATCCGGTGATGGTTTTGCAATAAATATGAGTAGATGCTTTTTCCCCTTGGGTCAAACAGAGGGGGGAAAAAAAAAAATTTTTGAAAATCCTAAAACAGGAAAAAATTATAAAACCCTTTTTGGAAGTCTTTTTTTTTAAATTTAACCCAAAAAAAAAATAAACACACTTTGGGCCTCCTCTAAAGTTTAAAAAATTTTACCTTGCAAACAATTCTATCTAACAAAAAATTAAAACAAAATAAAGTGATCAAAAGTTAAAAAAATTAATAATTTTTTATGCAAAAATAATAACCTCCTCAAGGGCCCGGGGTACGCCTGACCCCCGCCCAGCTGAAAAAGGGGTTAAAATAAATTTAATTTGCCTTTGGGCCAAAACAATTCTGAACATACCCCAACAACAAAAATTAAATGGACAAAAATAAATTTAAACCCTTAAGAAAATTAAGCCCCAAATTTCAATTTTTAAATACGCAGTAACATTTTAAAACAAAGACAGGTAGGCACAGAACTCCTGTCAATTTTTGGTTTAAAGGGTTTTTCTTTTCCTTTTTCCCAAAATTTAAATAAAAAGGGAGGGGATAAAATTAAAAAAGCTGGGTTTTAACGGCCGTTTCTAATTAAATTTTATGGGTAAGCGCGGGGGCCCGACCAAGTTGATGAAAAATTCATTTCGAGGGGAAGGGGAGACCAAGCTGAAAAGCCAGCATTTCCGAAAAATTTCAAAAATAAAACCCTTAAGGGAAAATTTTTTTAAAACTTGCAACGCAATGCAAAAAAATTTAAAAAAAAAAAAAGGGGGAAAAAATTTCCCAATTGCGGTTCACGTTGCGCCCAATTAGACAAGGGCGCGGGGGCCTGACCCAATGGGGCTTAAAATAGTTTTTAAGTCAAAAAAACTTTTAAAACTGAACCGATTAACAAATCTAACTCCCGGTCCCCTTTCCCGCGATAAAAATTTTCCCCCCCCAAACAATAAATTTTAAAGAAATTTACCCCCCAAAAATTTCTTATCGTTTTGGAAGCCTTTGGTTTCTTAGTTTTTTATAATCTTTTAAACACAGTTGCAAAATATGCGATACCCCCACCCCTTTCCAAAAAGGTTTTGTTTTTAATTATTGATGTCTTTTGGGCAGACAGAATCTTTTTTTTTATAATTTTTTTTTTAATTCATTTATTTACTTTTTAAATTCATTTATTAATAATTTTTTTTAAATTTTTTTTTTTTTTTGTTTTCTAATAATAAAAGATTTTTATTTTCTTTTTCAAATGCTGTCTTCTAATTTTGTAGTTTTTTTATTAGAAAAATTTATCCCCAAAGACCCGTTTTTCCTCTTAGATTTAAACAAAACATCTAAGGGGCAACTTTTTGGGGAAATGAAATTTTCAAAACGCAAATTTTTTAAAGGATGATAACAAAATCTAATGTTTTTTTTTAAAACGACATATTTATTCTGAAACGTACAGGGCCGGGATAAAAAGGGCCCTGCACACACCTTTTTTATAAACTACACCCCCTCGTTGAATATGCCATGCCCGGATAAAGTAAATGCTTACATGAAACCCGTTTACTCTATGTTTTTTTTTTTCTGCCCCCTTTTTCCCATCTTTAAAAAATTTTTTTTCTTTTCGGGTTTTTTTGTTTTTCCGGGCCAAAAGTTTGAATTAAGTGAAAAAAGTCTTTAACCTGTTTTTCCCTATAAAAACTAAGTATTTTTTTTATATCGTGCCAAAAAAAATTTTTCACAGAAATCCTGCATAAAATCAACTGTTTTTATGTAATTTTGTTGAATTTTCTGTCAAAAAATTATAAAAAATGCTATAAAATTCCAGCTAAAATTATTCTCTAGCGGTGCGTAAGTTTGAGGCCAAAAATTAAATAAAAAATTTTTAAAAAACCATTTTTTTTTATGTACGGGACCCCCAAAAAATTTCGCGTGACCCTTTTTCAAAAACTAATTACTATTTTTCTGAAAACTGTTTTTTTTAAATTTAAATAAAACTTCCCCAAACTAAAATTTTTCTAATATTCACTGCAAAATTTTTCCCTATGATACACCTCTTTCATACCCAGTTTCCCGGACCGTGCACCAACCAGAAAGTACTTTTGGGCCCGTCCGAAAGAAAAACCCTTCTTTCCTAGTTTTTAACAAACCCTTTAAACCATAAAACAAACCAATGAAATGTTTTCATTTTTCTAGGGGACGAAAACAAAATGGGCGATACAAAGGGGGCCCGGGAAAACCCCTTCCCACTTTTCTTCCTTTTTTTCTTTCTGTTTTAAAACCCAAAAAATTTCAGTGCAACCGACCCAAAGGGTTTTTTTTGGGAATTTTAAAAGAAATTCGAAAATTTGGGAAAAACTCTTGTTTTAAAACCCCACCCTGCTTTCCCTTTATGGGGGGTGAAATCGTTTAAAAAGGGGGTTTTATTCCCCTTGGGGGATTTGGAAGGGGGGAAAAATTTACCGAACGGGGGGGGAAAAACCCTTCTTTGGGGAAAGGGGGGGGTTTTTGGGGAAGGAATTTACTTGCAAAAAGGGATTTTTTCCCTTGGGGGGACAATTTGGGGGGGGGGGGGGGCAAATTAAATGGGAAATTTTGGTAATTAAAAAGGTTTGGGGGGGGGGTCTGGGGGGGGAATTTGGGGTTTTTTGGTAATTAAAATCCCCCTTTTAATTTTTGGGGGGTTTTTTTTTTGGTAAAATTTAAGTTTTTGAAGGGGGTTAAAAGGGGGGGAAATTTTGGGGGGGGAATGGGGGGGTTTTAAAGGTTTAAATGTGGTTTAAAAATTTTTTTTAAAAAAGGGGATTGGTATTAGTGGTTTAAACCTTAAATTGGGGTGGTTGTTGCAAAAAATTTTTTTTATTAAATAGAAGGTGAGAAAAAAAATTCTTTTAAAATTGTAAAATAAAAAATTGTAAAAATTTACATGTTTTTCGTTAACCAAACGAAACCAAAAAAAAGGGAGAGCAAAAAGGGAATTTAAGCTTTTTTTGCTTTTTTTCAAAATTTTTAAACCCGGATAAAAATTTTTAAACTAGCAAACAGGCTTGTATAAACCCGGGCCCAATTTTTAACGATAAGGGGCGAGGGCGTATGGGTTTCCATTGCAACGGACTTTGACATTTGATTTCTCTAAAAATAAATAAAATTTTTTTAAAAAAAAATAATTTTTTTTAAAACTCAATTAATTTTTAATTCATTTATTTTGTTTTGGAAATTAAAAAGCAATTAAAAAATTTGGGCATTTATTAAACATAAGGGCCTTAAAAAAGCTGTTTTTTTTTACAAAGTGTAAAAAAATGGAATAAAAAAAATGAAAAATCGAAAAATAAACAAAAAACCCGGGATTTTTAAATTCCAATGAAATCCTCGATGAAAACCCTGATAAAGGGGTCTGAGGAAAAAAAAGATTTTTGAACGTTTTTTTTTTAAACATACATTTTGTAAAAATCGTTTTGGGAAAACGAGCAATCAAAATATAGATATGTTTAGAATATAAATTTTTAGATGAAAGGGGGTTTAAATTTAAATAATATTAGCACCCGGGGATCTTTGATTTTTTGGCCAGTCGGATCTCACTTTGGGGGGCGCGGGCGACGAGGGGAAACGACCTAGAAAATTTCTACGAGCGCCGAATACAAAACCCAATCTAGATACTGTTGTAAAGACCCTTTTAAATATAAACATCCACCTTTTTTTTTGTTGTTTTGTTTAAAGAACGAAATCTTTACTAATTTTTCGACGTTTTAAATAGAAAACCCGGGGAAAGTTTTATAATAAATACCCCATAAGCGGTGGAAAGGGCCTTTCTCGGGGTTTTTTGGTTGGGTTTAAACTGATTTAATAGACAACTTCATACCTTTTAAGCGCACGACCGCCCGGGAAATTTTTCTATGTACGCTCTATTCAAAAAAAACTAGGGATTTCATAGGGGGAAAGATCTAAATAAACAAAAAAGAAATTTTTGTGTGGGGGCCGAAAAAGTCCCCCCCAAATTTTATCCATTTTTGTTAAAAATTTTTTGGTCCTTCGGGATCAAAGGGTTTCAAATCAAATAATTTTAAGATTGAATACCCCCTTAAGCCGGGGCCCATTTTTTGGGATGTTACTTTTTTTCCCTTACTGCCATTAAAAAGAACCCCAATCAACCCCAGTCTGCAATTTTCATGTTTTTTCCCCTTTTTCCCGGTGGTTTTTTCCCAGGATCTACTTTTTTAGATTTTTTTTTACAACACTCATAGAGAAGTGAAATCCGGGAAACCCCTTTCCTTTCAAAAGGGAGGGATGGTGTACTTGCCTACAAAGCCTTCGAAAAAATTTCATACGTTTTTAATATACACAAGAAAATAGTGGGGAAAAATTTTACATATACACTATCTAACATTGTCATTTTTTTTAAGTTTATGAAATCAGTTTTGGGTTTTAAAAACTTATATGTTTTTGGTATTTTTATTTAAGAAGGGAAAAAAAGAAACCCGTAAATTTTTCTCTAATAAAAGGGAAAAGGCGGTGCCCCCTTTAGCCGGGAAAAGTTCAAGAACCACGGCCCGTTATCAATAACCGGACAAAGTTTCTGTCTTTCTGTTTTTGAGACCCTTTTTCCCCGCTCTTCCCTATTTAAACAATTGCTTTTTTCTGGGGTAGTAGAAGATGGCTTTTCCCCCGGGCTGAGCGGCCGCGCTCCCATTCTTTTTGGGTGAAACGTAACACCAACACAATTAAAAGTTTTTAGCTTTTTAATGTTTGAGGAAACAGACCCCGTGTATTTTCC
>NW_026459360.1:0-9485 GCF_021730395.1 Mercenaria mercenaria | reverse complement strand
AGTGTATGCAATGGACATGAGTGGAAGTTTTAGAATCATAATAAATGACTTAGTACCAGCTCTGATGGTGATAATAACTTAAACAAGTTCTGTCAAATTGCTGTTTATGACAATATTTGTCAATCTTTTCAGACGGAGAAAATGTCGCATTTATAGTTTAGCAGTTTGCAAACTAACCGCACTGTATTTAATCAAAAGATCGAAATATTTGAAAGTGTTGAATCTTGCCAAGTCATAGCAAAGAAATTTTAAAACCTGGATTTAACAGGTAAATTACTACTACACTTTATACTGTTCTCAACGTTTTTGATATGCGTAAAGCTGCTAAGATCTACTTGTCACAACTGTTTATGATTAAACCTCATCTTTTCTTAAACAAATGACAGTTAAGTTTCTTCATTATTCTATGTTTTTCATTTGAAGAAGATCCATATACTATTATTGTTTCAACTACAATAGGAAATATCGCCATCTTCGTTAACTGTTATGTTTAATATATTATCTTTAATCAAAGTAAAAGCGGCCTCCTAGGCCAATCAGTTTAAGTCTACTCCGAGTCACTTGCCCCGCACCTCTGTTGGTTCGAAACCTCATTTGTGGTGTAGAATTATTTCATTTGAAGAAGCAGCTATCCAGCTGGCTTACAGAAAGCAAGTAATTCTGCCTAGGTACCGGTCCGTGCCTGCAATAATGGCTGTAGGGGCACATGGGTCTTCCTCCACCATTAAAGGCTAGAAAGTCAAACGATTGTGTCGGTTTAACCCATTGAAACAATTCAAATCCATCAAAATAAGAGTTCTCATTGTATTTCATATGTAATTGAGTATTTTCTGTTAAATCATGTACGTTACAATATACGATATACGTATATCTTTGAAAAAATGCATGTTTTTACAATGAAGGACATGAAGTTCAGGACTACTAGAGGTTAAATTTGCATGTGTCTCGTTCTTTTACGACTTGATAAAGAACTAGATGTAAACGTTATATTACACTTTCATCAATGCCTGAATTTGTTTTATGTATGTAATATTGGAAGTCAACATGACATCTGACAAAAAGAAAGAAACAATACAATTGTGGTAAAACCAAATTTCGATCGTTTTCTTAACAAAACAATAACATTTTTATAAGTTCCCTCTCTCCGCTTCGTTCTTTTCTTCATTGGACAAAGCATTCGATTATCTTCTTTAAAGTTACCTTAAAGTCACTTGTAAAGGACTATGGTGTTATTGATCCGTAACTTGAGACCGTAAGTGGGTGTAAATATGAAAAAAACAAAAAACAACAACATTCAAATAAGAAGCACATACGGTTTGCAATAACAAATATCATTGCAAGCTTTAAACAGAAAATAAAGACTTTCGGTCAGGCGTGTTTGGTTGTATTAATGCATTAAATGTAGATGTGAACATACATTACTCACATTATATTGAAGAAATTATGGAGTTTTTGTATTTTTTTTTTTCTTGTGACTGTACTTTAAAGCGAGATACACTTTATGTATTTTTTCTAGTGACTGTACATGTAGTTTAAAGCGAGTTGCAAATTATGTATTTTTTCTTGCGAATGTAGTTTTAAACGAGTTGCAATTTATGAATTGTTTTCACATTATGGATTTTAATAGAACTATTTTTGCAACCATTTTAATTGTATGATTGTTTTTTTTTTTGTATTTTATGTTACTGTGACTTATTTTCGTGGATTTCATGGTTGAGTCAGTCCACGAAATTTAATCCCAACAAAGAAGTAAAATTCCCATTCATTTTATGTGTAAAATTTGAAATCCACGAATTCATATCCCCACGAAATTGCCGTTTTGACCAAAACCACGAAATTTCTTGCCCACGAAATTAAATGATTCACAGTTTATGTTTTTTCGCAAATTTTTTCTTTTTTGTTCCTTGTTTTCCCTTTTGAAACATTTTATTTTACAATTTTTAAAAAATAAATTTATTTTTTAATTTTATAAGTAATCTTTTTTTTTAAATGGGTTTTTAAACGAAATTTAAGGGCTTATTACATATAATAATCATATGAAAGAAACCCCTTTTGCGTTAAACCCCTTGAAATGAAAAATTTTATTTCAATAAAAAGAATAATTAGAAAAAAATTCATGGTTCGTCACAAATGAGGGTTTATGGAACATATCCCAGAAACCCATTGCATATTCAAGAAACATAAAACAACCCGTGCCTTTGAAAAAACCCAAAACATTTGGTTTTGGGAAACCAGGCTTGGATCCAGACCAGCCTGGGGCTCCGCACAGTTGGCCCCCAGGACCCCACATGTTCGCAAAAAACCCAAAGTTTTCGCAAAATTGAAAGGGATTTTTAAAGCAAACAGAAGGGGGCCCCTGCCAAAATGTGGGACCGCAGGGGGTTTGGGGATCCATGCTGGCGCAAAGGCCCTATTTTGGGTTTTCCCCCTTTGGCGGGGCTCAAATAAGTTTTTTAGGGGCATGAAATTCCCGGGTTTTTGCAATAAGTAAATTCACTATCCCCAAAAAATTTAAAGGGGCTACATTTCTGTCAGAAAAATTAGGGTCCGCGGGTCGGGCTTGAATAAAAAAAAAGGAAATTTTTGGGCCCATTTCACGAAATTTAGTTGAAAGGGATCTTCAAAAGTGTAAAATTTTTTGGGGAAATTTCCATTTTTAACAAAAATTTTTGTTTTTGAATTTTGCTTTTTACTCTCGGGAAAAGGGGAAAAGGGGCTAAATTTAAAAAAAAAGGGTTATTTAAAAAAACCCCCAAGTTGAAAAAATGTTTTTGTCGACAAAAATCAGGCAAAAACTGTATAAGTTCATATTCCCTAAATAAGAAATTGTTTGGAAAATTTGAAAAACAATCATTAATTAGTAAAACAGTATTTTATTAAATTTTTTTGGGGGGAAGGGAAAAAAGGGAAAATATAATAAAGCTGTCGCTGATTTGAAAAATTAAAAAACCAATTTTTGGAAAAAAAATTTTCAAAAATTAATTTTCAAAAAATAAAAACGGGAAATTTTTTTTTAAATTTTCGGGGTCCAGCCCTTTCCTAAAAGAAAAGGGGTATCAGGGAGCGTTTTTGAGTATACGCTAGTAAAACCTGGGGAAAAAGGGGACTTTGAAAGAAGCCCCCCAGTAGGGGGAATTAAAACGTTTTTGATTTTGGAACGGGTTTCCCCAAAACAGTCTTTTCGAAAGGGAATTTTCAATAAGGGAACAATGTTTTTAAAAAAACATAAACGACAAAACCCAATCTTTCCCAAAAACAGTTTTTGGGGACCTTAGTGTTTTGTTGGATGACTTCCCTATATAAAGGGACCCCCTTCCGCTATTAAGACATTTTTATGAAAAAACCCGGGTAAGGGGTCTTTTTTGGGGGGGGTTTTCCCTGTTTTAGTTTTTTAATTATAATATTTAACGCATTTCTAAATTTGATTAAAAATTTAAAATTTTTAAACCCGGGTTTTACATCGGTCACCCCTTAACCTTAACCCTTGGGGTTTCAAGTAATTTTCCCTTTTTTGGGCGACCAGTGAGAACAAATTTTAGCCGGGCCACGTCCGTTTTAGGCTTATCTGGTCGAAAGGTTCGCTATTCGGTCATTTTTTTTTTAAGTGAACCCCATTTTGAAGGGTTAAAATGGAACTCCCCCTTTTTGAATGATAGACTAGCCCATTTTAAAAAAATTGAGCAGGTTAAAGGTTTAAAAGACGATGTAGCTGTCAAAATATTTAAAAAGGGTTAATTTTGTATAAAACCCAAATTAAGGGCCTGTTTAATGTGAAGTATTTTACATAATGGCCTAACTTGGGATGCCCCTACTATAATTTTTGGTTTAGTAGGGGTAAAAAAACCGGAAGTGTTTCTCCCTTGCGCGTGATCAAAAAGGTTACTTTTAAAATTTTGATTCAAATAGCCAAATTGTTTGTAGCTTTAAACACTTTCCCAAAACTTTTTAAAACTTTTTGTCCCCAAAGGGGGGGAAAATTCAAAAGGCCCCCAAAGGGAAAATTTCCTTTTTTTTTTAAAGGGCATTTGTGATTGGTGAAAATGTATATTCATTGTGCATTTATTAAATTGCAAAGGCATTTTTATATTGAAACCCTGTAAAAAAAATTTGGTTTACACAAAAATTTCCCTTTAAATTGAAATTTTTGTGCATAGTTAGGCACTGTGAATTTGACATATTATTCGAACAGAATGTAGGAGGGGAAAATTTAATGTAAAAAGAAATTTGGAAATTTTATACCAGAATCTTTTTCCCTTAAAGGAATTTCGAAGTGGGTTTGGGAAATTTAAAAACTTGATAGGGGAAACAGTTTTTAAATCAAAGTTATTTCGTTTTACGTGTTTGGGAAAATAGGGTTTTTAAAAGGGTTTTAAAAACTACGTGTTGAAACGTTGGTACTTTATGGAACCTTATTTTCTGAAAGAAATTGCTTCTTTGACTGAAACAATTGCAAGTTTTGGGTTACAGGGTTAAAAGGGGCTGGTACTGCTTCAGAAACGTTTTTTGGATAGGTTTTTGTAAAATTTTTGGGGGAAAAATGAGGGGAAAGTTTTTGGTTTCCCAACAAAAAATGAATTAGTACCAGCTTTAAAACCGCCCTGACAAATTCCCTCTTTTGGGAAAAAACTTGGTTTGTAAAAAATTTTTCTTTTGTTAAGAGATGATCAAATAGTTGTTGATAAAAGATTTATTGAATTTCTTCAATCGAAAAAAATTTTTTGCTTTTTGGGTTTTCGGGGTTTTGGGGAAAGTAGCAGAATTTTAATTTTGACGGGCCATTTTTTCAAAAGATTGAAAATATTTGGGAAGTGTGAATCCCTCATACATTTCGTTTGGTAATTTCATTTTTACAAAAACTAAAAACAAGACGCCCATAAAAAAAAATTAAAGTCTGGGGCCCGAAAGTTATGCAGATTTGGGAAAGGAAAGGGCCCTTATTTCCCAGCCAAAAAAAAACTTACTGTATAAAATTTGCCTTTTTTAATTTTTTTCAGTTTTAAACGCTTAATAAAAATGCTGTTTTTTTTCCCCCAGTGCTTTTGAATATCTTTTGGATTTTCCCCCTCATTTAATTCTGTGTGGATTAGAAATTGCACTGTAAAAAATCGATCAAAAATCCACAGTTGTTTACAAAAGAATTTTTTCCATTCGTCAAAATAATTTTAAAGGGAGACTGGATTAAAAATTTAAATATGTGAAGAATTTTTTTTTTTTTTTTCCTTTGGGTTTTGTTTATTTTGAAAATTGATGGGGTTTTTTTATACCCCCAGATTTTTTTTCCTGTATCCCAAATCCCCTTTTAAAAATCTTTTTAAAAAAAATTTTCAGTTGATAAAAATGGCCCCGGGGGAAATTAATACGGGTTTCAAAAAATTATGTTTCCCACGGTTAAAAAATTTTTTAAAAAAATTTTAAACTTGAAAAGGGCCAAATTTGGACTTAATAAAAAATTTTTTTAAAATTTTAGGAGCAACGGGTGAAATTGAAGAAATTTGATTTTTCAAGAAACCCAAATTGGACAAGTAATTTTAAATTTAAAAAAGGGGAAAATTTTGGGAAGGACGCTCAAAGTTAAAACCTGCGGGGGAAAAAACCCATTCACATTTTGGGAAATACTTTGTCAATTAATAATTTAAAAAGTGTCCGAATAAAAAAGTCAGGGGTTTGACCCAAAAAGGAAACCGTTATTTTAAAGTGGAAATCCCCAATCCGGGTTCAAAAAGGGGAAAAAACTCAGCCTTTTCCCATATTTGGTTTTGTCAAAAAAAACTGTTTTAAGAAAATGCAAAAACCTTTGGTGTGTTCAAATGAGAAAGGTTTTTTTTCAAAAAACATGTAAATAAAAAAACACACGTATAAGGTAGAAAAAGATATGTGAAAGCCCAAAAAAAAATATCTTCATAGAAGTGTATCAGCTGGTGTTCTTGTTCTTTTATCTTCCGTTGTATTTTGGTGGTTTACAAAAAAAGAAAACATGAAAGGTAAAGAAAAAAAATTTGGGTAAAGTTTATAAATTTGTTAAATTTAAAGGGCCAAAAGGTTTATTAGGGAATTTTGGGCGTCTTTTGCATTTTTTGTAACCCCCCCCCCCGTTTGGGTTTTTGTGAATACAATTTTTTGCATTCGCTGCCCCAAAAAATCTCCAGTTGATGCGGGTTAGATGGGAGAATTTTTTCTTTCCGGTGCCCGGCTTTTTCCCCCCTGGTTCCCTACGGCCCCAATGAAGCTTTACAAGTGCCTTGTTTACAGCGTCCGTTTTGTTGTTGTTGTTCGGACAATTTCTGCAAAGTGCTTTTTGTCAAAATTTGAACTTAAACCGGGCCCCTTCGTAAAGAGGAAGCTTTTTTTCATGTTCATTGGGGCATTTTGCCCCCAGACGTTATGTTTCCCCAAAATGAAAGAGTTATACCAAAAAAATGTTGAATATTGGGGGACGGTAAAAAAATTGGCGAATCCCGAGGGGAAAAACGACAGGGGGAAAAATGTTTTTTTGGTCTTTTTTTAGTTTGAAAACATTAACATGTTTTGAAAATGAAAAAATGCGTGAAATTTGCTTTTGTGTTTTATTTGAAAAGTAAAATGTTTAATTTTATGATTTAAGCCCCCAAAGTTTTTGCTTACGGAATAGGGTTTGTTCTAAAATTTCTCCCCGGGGCGTTTGAAATGATTCTGGTGGGCATCTGGGGTCTTTGCCCCTTTATCGAAACCCAAAAAATTTGGAATTTTGCTTTTTTTTTGTGAGGGCCCGAAAATTGAACTCAACGGAAAAAAGGGAACTTGTAATTTTAAACGTTTGCCCAACGTTAATTCGAAAAATAAATGTATAAATCAAGAAATGTATATCGCGTATCAAATATATTTAAACTTTGATATAAATAGGAAAGTAAATTTACTACGTTGTTATTGTTTTTAAATTTTGAAAGGGTTAAAAAACGCTAAATTTTTGGGTAAAATTTTTTATTTTTTTAAAAAATTCCCCATTAAAAACCTTTTCGTCATTTTTCCCCCTTTTAAAAAAAATGTTTGAGTACGGGACGATAAGTCTTTTTGGTATCGTTGTTTTCAAAAGAGGGGCGTGCTTTTTAATTTAGAAAAGGGCATTTTTAAAAACCCTTTGGAATGTTTTATAAAAGTCCTATATTTATTAAGTTTGCCTATCAATGTCTGAATCTATTGTTCCCTTTTTAGGTAGTGATAATGATATTTCAAGAAAAAAATTTTCATGTGAAAAAAACCAAATTTAAAAAAGTAATGTTCTTTTTAATCCCCAAATAAAAGGTAAAAATTTGGGAAAAACAAATTTTTGAAATCAGTTGAAATCAGTCGTGTACCCTTTTTTAAAAAAAGGAATTAGGTAAAAATTCCGCCGTAAATTTTAGGGGAAAAGAGCCCATTAAAAAAAAGTACTGGTTTAATCTTTCAACATCCATATTATTTTTGAAAACAAAATGTCTCCCTTTTTTTTGGAAAAAATAAAAAACTTTATTTCATTTTAGGGCGGGGCGCGTTTTTAAAATTTTAATACATGTTATATAAGTTTTTTTATATATTTAAAAAAAACCTCATTTAAAGTTAAAATTTAGAAATGTCTGTAAAGGGACACTGAGTGTATTTTTTTTTAAATAAAAATCTTCACTATTTTGCTGAATTTTTTTTAAATTTTCATAAATTGGAAAATTTAAACATAAAAAAAATTTTTTAATTGAAAATTTTTTTATATTTTAATATCAGTTTGTTTTCGCGTGTAGCGGGCAAAAAATTTTTATGTGGTGACTTTTTTTGACGCCCAACCCCTTTTTTGTTTTTTGAAATGTAAAAAAAGGGGTTTTTTTCTTACTTTTATGAATCAACAAAATTTGTCTTGGCGTTTCAGTTTCCCTTTTTTAAAATTTGGGACGGTTATAAAACCCTAAGAAGGAAAAGGATATGGAAAAAAAAACACATACCTTTTAAAACCAGGGGTTTAAGCTTGGTTATCTTTCGAATGTCTTTCCCTTTTAAATTTTCATTGTAGATTGCATGTAAAGAAAACTTACAGTTAATGTAAAAAACAGGGCAAATTTTATAATTTTGTAATGAAAAGGTTCAGGTACGAATTGCGGTTTTTTTGGGCATTAAGTAAAAAAAAGATGAAAAACTTTGAAAAATTTTATTTTTCCCTTTCCCGGGCCCAAAAAACCTCCAACTGATGATGGGTATTGATAGAGAATTAACTTGTAAGGGGACCGGCTTTTCCCGTTTGTTTTTCTTTTAAAAATAAAAAGGGTACGAAATATCCCCCTTCTTTTCCCACAACAAAGGGGAAGTGTATCGAAAAGAAAAAAGGGTCTAAATTTTAAAACCAGTTTTTTGTTTTGAAATAGATATCCTGAGCTTCTCAAATTTTTAGGAGAAAAGTGAATGAAGGAGAAATTTGGAAAGAAATTGGGTTGGAAATTTCGTTTGTAAATAACTTTTCGCGGTTTGGGTTTAAAAAAAAATTTGGCTTGATTGCTTCATTCTGGTTGAATGTAATACACTATTCCTTATGACAGATGTGAGGAAAAAAAGGGAAGCCGGTATCCATATCACTAAAAGGGGTTTTTGTTTTTTCTCTGAATAGTTTTTTTTCCCAGAAAAATTTTTGCTTTTGGCTTCAGAAATTGTGCCCAAAGGGTTTTTCCATTGATGTATTTGTGTTTTAACCCTCTAGGGGAAAAATTTAATTGTATATTCTGGAATATAAAAAACCTAGGTACAGCTAGGGCCCTTTTCTTACCATTAAATAAAACATTTTAGGCATGCAACATGTAAAGGGCCATTTTTTTTCCTGATTTTTCATTGAGTATTGCCCAAAAAATTTGTTTTTGGTACTGTACTAAAAATAAAAGGTTTCTTCAAAAAAGTGCGGGAAAAAGTGTGGACTTTGAAAATGGGGGTTTAAAAATTAAGACAACTTTGGACCCCCGCTTTTTAAAAGTCTTTTTTTGATAGAAAGATTTTGCCAAATTTAAATTTCATGTTTTTACATATTTTGGACAGATGCATTTTTGATATATCTTGTAAGGTCAAATACGATAAATTACAAACTGCTAAAAATGCAAAATTAAATATAAAAATTAATTTTAAAAAATTTAAATTAAAGGGGGGTTCGCTGCGTTTTGCATATGAGGGGGGCGAAATACTTAAAAACCAAAAATTTTTTTCAAATTTTGAATTTTAAAAGGTAATATCAAAGAAACGTTTTTTTATGTAACCCAAAGCCATAGGTCACTAGTTTTCGAAAAAGATTTATCTACCTTGAATACAGCTTTTTAAATGGTTGGGAAACTTTACATCCCGTTGCGAGGGGCCCTCGGGACGGGTTTTAAGGTCATTGATTTTGAATCCATGTTCCCTCACTTTTTGTGGGGCTCGTCCCTCGTTTTTTGGGTGTGAATTTTTTCCATTGGGGTTAAGAAGGTCAGTGGTTCTCCCAAGGTGCCTGCTGTAAAAAACAAATGATC
>NW_026459359.1:0-21377 GCF_021730395.1 Mercenaria mercenaria | reverse complement strand
AATTTTTTTACAAATGAAGGAGATTTTTCAGACCCTTGAACCAGTTCCAAATAAGGTACAGGCTATACAGGATGCCGAAAGACCGAAAACCAAGAAGCCATACGTTCATTCTTAGTTGTAGTTTGGATTTTACAGAAAGTTTATCCCAAATTTTGCCGCCATTGCAGTTCCGCTCACAGATTTGACGAAAAAGGGTCAGCCAAATCTGTAGAGTGGGTGAAAGTCAAGAAAAGGCTTTCCAGACTTTGAAGGCTAGCTTAATGGGTCCGCCTATTTGAAGTTGCCGGATTTAGATCAGACTTTTATATTGAGAGTAGATGCTTCAGATTTAGGTTTAGGCTCAGTATTGCTTCAGGAAAATGATGGAGAGAAATTACCTGTAGCGTATGCTAGTAGAAAATTGCTACCTAGGGAGCAAAAGTACTCAGTGATAGAGAAGGAGTGTTTAGCGATAGTATGGGCAGTAGCTAAGTTTCACCGGTATTTGTTCGGTAAAGACTTTGTATTAGAGACAGATCATCAGCCGCTCACTTATTTCAATAAAGCGAAACGTAGCAACTCCAGGCTGATGAGATGGGCATTAGCATTACAGCCATATAGGATCAGTATTAGAGCAATTCCTGGTAGAGAAAATGTAGGCGCAGATTATTTGAGTAGAGTGTAGGCAGGTGGCTATATTATATGGTGTACAGATAGTGACAGTGTTGGTTTTCTTTTGTTTTTTGCTATTTTCAGTATGTCATTTTGCTTTCAATTAAGAAAATTATAAATTTTTCTTTTTAAGGGGGACGTGTGTCACAAATTGACATACGGGCCTTATTTTATCTGTATTATAAATGCAGGTATTGCATCATCTTTTTGTAAATTTTTGAGTTATTGAGGTAAATGTCAGATTTCACGCATGAAATACCTCTTATATTTTTCTGTATTTCATAACATAAATTTCCATGTAAATTTCATTAAATTCTGTTCAGTAATAAGAAAGTTGATATTTTATAAACTTCAGTAATTTATTTTTTATCCCCAAAACCACTATAATGGCCTCAAATTGTCAATTTAAATTCGCGCCAAAGTAGTTAGATTCCCCGGCTATATCGTGAATCCCGTGAAAATGACAATAGTCCTAGCTCACGGCTTAGCCTGAATCCCATGAAATTTAGTATTTGGCGGACCCTTATCCTTTAAATAGACTGACTAGATATGCCCTTGCGCACACCACCTTACGACTTTATAGACGAATCTATGTCTGAATTATTTTCTTGCTAGAAATTTATGCTCGATCGAGGTAAGAAATTTATTGTTAGATTTTGTATGATTTTTGCATTACGATTTTTATTTGGTAAATTTTTGTTCATTCTACAGAATTCTGTAACATTTACTTTTCGGCATATGATTTTAGCTAGTTTCGGTATGTCAGGATGATTTATTAAATTTTTCAGACTTTTTGTAAATTATTTCGAAAGAGGAATCTAAAATGTTTCATTTATATAAGATGTTAAGATTATACTGAAATTTGTAACATATATTTATAAGTACTTTGTTTCAAAAAACTTATGTCAAACATTTTTGTTAATTATGGAACGCCATTACTGCATTGTATGGTTATGTATAAATCTATATGGCAATCTAGTGCCATGTTGGTAATATATTAATTGTAATATGAAATTGTGTGCCAGTCTATGCATACACATACAATGTCCGTTTTAGTGTATGGCATTGCTATTATATGGATGCCAACTATCATATAACGTTTGATTTATATTGAATTTTGTTAATTTGTAGTTGTAAATAATAGCTGCAGTTATCATGTCCGTTCTATAATGTTTCATCATATACTTTTCATATCATTTCATACTTTAACTTTAGTCTTTTAAGTAAGTAATCTTTGTAATATGGAAGTAATAAGTGACGTATTTTAATCATGTGACGTTTGAACTTAGTAGCACATATGTTTTGTATAAGTAGCACGTATTATTATGGGAGCCTACGAGGTATGGTGTACCCAAAGGAGCATTTTTATGCCCTGACTTATTTGTTTTGCTATGGTGCTTACCATATGTTATATATTTTAGCTTCTTTCCGCCAGACGATTTTACCTGTGATGTCATAACCCGGAAGTACAATGCCCGAGGTTCACTTGTCCTTCACTCGCCTGGATGTGATATTCCCAGCGCAGAGCTTCGTCCATGGTTGTGCCGTAAACCGCAAAGACGATGATTTTGTTATCCTCTGAAGTCAGCTCAGGGATGCAATCACCTACCACCATAGGGAGCCAACACGGAATCAACGTATTCACGGTTTAAAGGGACTGTATTTTGAATTAGAAGCTATGTTTTGTTTGTGCTACTTAAAGTTCACAATTACATTAAAGACCTGTGTCACGTCAGATTAGAATGGACTATAAGAACTTTTGTATCTAGAGATACTGAACTTTCTTTTTTTTTCTTTCTTATAATCAGTTTTTTTTTCTTTTCATATCTATTCATTGTTAATAATCATCTTATGTAAATAAATTTGTAAATATTGTAAAGGGTGTTGATTTGTTTTGATGGTTACTGTCGCCGGTACGGCCTTTCCTGTCACAAACATCAGGTAAGGACTAGGATACAATTATACCAACATGTAGGATTACAGTTGGATGTAGGATAAAATTCCAACATCATACTATTGCATCGAAAAGCATTTCAAATCTCTGATATAGCCTTATGGTCATGTTTTGACATTCCGATAGCTTGATACTAGTCTTGTAATGATTTTGCATTACAGCTTACTTGATAGTTTGATAAGAGACATCTCTAGGATTTTGTAATGGTTTTACATAATGTTCGAGTTATCGCATTGAGACTATACTTTGTTAGTGCTATATATTTTCAATACCAAGAGTACCAGAGATTTGACTGCAATTTCGATGCAGTAGCCTGCGGTTGGATACATGAAGGGCTTGGTGACAAAGATAAAATGAGACGTTCAAGAAAAATGATCAGTCAGAAATCAAGTTTTGTTGTTCAAAGTGTTGAAATTTTGAAGGAGCATCTACCTTACTGAGTATCTCAGAAGTATAGTTAAATAGTATAACACGTCTCATTTTATCTTTGTCAACGACCCTTACTTGATCTATTTTTATATGTATCTCCGAGATGTGATAGACCACACTTGCCTACCAAGTACACTTAATACACAAAGGCACTACCAGCATGAGTGAACATGTTTACTCACACTGGTGAATGCCAGTGTCTCTTAACATTTCATTGGGATAGCATACTTAGAAAACAAGCTGACAAAGTATTAATTGCGGACAGACAGGACAGGCTATTGGACTCATAATACAGACAACAACACTAAACCTTCATCTCGGAGACCTTTACCATTACTTTTTATATTGAAATACAACAAACACAATAAGCAAAAGTGTGCCTCTTTTACGGGCATAGCCACTTGTACGGGCAAGGTTCATCATGCAAAACAATATATGCAAATATCAGAGTCTATCATTTCAATTGTAAAACGTCTATCTCTGTTTGCATCAATCACAGCATCTGGTCTCTGCTCTAGCTACCTGTAACAGAAAAAATTATCAAAGCACTAAAAGTGCTGAATGCGGCGGGCTTAAATAGAAGACATGAAATATAATGGAAGATTATATTTTAAAATTTCTCTTTCTCAAAACAGTGAGATTTTGAATTTTAATTATAAATTTGCATCTAGAATATACACATATCACTGAATACATATTTTTCTCAGCGAATCACATTTGTACCACGTGACTGTCCAATATATTACTGTATTGGATCAATTATATATTCCGTATTTGACTAGACAATTTTTTTTTCTAATCTGCATGTTAGCAAAACGATAAAAGCCATAAACCGATGAAAGTATCCGCATGAATATCAACTTAATACAATGTTACATACGTCTAAAAAATGAGTTTTTCATGTCTGATTGATTGTCTTTTTCCTTTTTTACCGAGAATAAAAGCATAATAACACGAAAATAATGGTAAACCCATGGATGCTCACCAAAATAAGATTTATGCATAATAAAAGAAACCATAGACCATGATGGCCCTATCTCATCACCACATTTGATCTGGCCTTCTGACCTGTGTTGACCTCACATGACCCAGATTCATACTGACCTAAAAATCATTCAGACACAACACATTGACAAAGTTCAGGATGATGGGTTACAACTGTGGCCCTCTTAGTTTAACAAGCTTTTCCCTTTGATTTGACCGGTGACCTTAGTTATTTTAACCACATGACCCAGATCGAACTTGACCAAGACAAACATGCATGACCCATTCTTAATGTGGGGAATCGTAAACAAGGGAGGTTAACAAGATTTCCTTTGATCTGCCTGCTAAACTGTTTTTTTGATCCTAAACCTGACACAGTTTTTCAAACTTTACCTAGAGATCATTATACAAACTTCTAAACTAAGATTCATAAAGGTTGGGTTACAACTGTGGCCTCTAGATGTTAACAACTTTTCCTTTGGATTTGACCGGGTACCCTAGTTTTTGATCCCACCTGACCCAGATTGAACTTGCCTAAAGGACATCAAGACAAACACTAAAACAATCTCAGTGAATTTCCAACATAAAAACGTGGACTCTTGAGTGTTTTACAAATTTTCCTTTGATCTGGCCTACTGAACATATTTTGAACATAACAATGACCCAGTTTGAAACGCTGACCAGAGATCTTCAAGACAACTTTCTGACCAAAGTTCAAAAAACTGGGTGGACAGATTGGCCTCTAGAGTGTTAACAAGTACATGATTACGGATGATGAATGTCGCATGACTATAATTGCATCTAGAGTGTTTAAACAAGCTTTCCCATGTTGATATGACCTAGTTTTTGGACCCCACCTGACCCAGATTTGAACTTGACCAATAATCATCAAGATCAACATTCTGAACCACGTTTCATGAAGATCTGTCCCTACATGTGGCCTGTCTACAGTGTTACAACTTTTCCTTGATTGACCTGGTGACCTGGTTTTGACCACAATGACCCGAATATTGAACTCGTACACCTTTTGGGTGGTGATCCATTTTGACTAAGTTTTCATTAAGATTGGAACAGAAATTGTGACCTCTGGAGTGTGTAAACAAGCTTTTCCTATGATTTTTGACCGGGTGACCTAGTTTTTTGACCCCTGATGACCAATATTAAACTCGTCCAAGATTATTGTTGGGTAACATTCCTGCCTAAAGTTTCATTGAAGATTTGGCCAAAATAGTGACTATCCTAGAGTTTAAAAAGCTTTTCCATTGGATCTGCCCTGTTGACCTATATTTGACCCCAAGATACCCAATATTGAAATCTTCCAAATTTTTATTGAGAGTAACATTTCTGACTAAATTTCACAAAGATTGGACCAACAATGTGAATCTAAGAGGTGTTAACAGCTTTATCTTAGAATTTGAACCCTATGACCTATTTTTGACCCCATATGACCCAATATCAAACATCATGCCATGATTTATTGAGGGTAACATTCTGACCAAACATTTCATTAAGGTTTGGGCCAAAATTTGAACCTCTTAGAGTGTTAACTGTCAACTGTTGACAACGGACGACTGACAGACGACGGACGATGACGGACACAGAGCTATCACAAAAAGCTCACATTTGAGCAACTTGTGTGCTTCAGATGAGCTAAAAATGGGTGCACCACCTTTGTTGCCAAGAACTATCCTGACTAGAATGGCGCTATATTTCATTAAAGTTGAACAATCAAAGGCAGCACTCATTTATAATCATTCGACCAAAACATGAAGATAATATTGCAACTTTCTCAATGAAGTTTCTAATGGTTTCCAGTCCAGGGACAAAAAAAAGGTACTATAGTGTACTAAAGTTGAATATCAAAGGGCAGTAAACTCATGAATCATCTGACTCGACACAGCGCATTTGCCTCTTTGCATGAAGCTTCTATAAAGCCTTACTATAAATTCCAGCCAGTGGTTTCTGAGGAATAACTCGGACAAGAAATGGTACGATAGTACACTAAGTTAAAATTACCAAGGGCAATAAGTCAATGAAAAATCAACTGCTGAAGTTTAATGGGGATGGAGGAATACATCAAGAATATGCACATATCCTCTTCGGAGTAAATCTTCGATAAAAGAATGAGAATTCCGGAAATGGAACTTTTGATACTATGTTATTAATCAAAAGGACAATATCTTTGAACAAGAGCACCGCCTTGCGGTGCTGACGCTCATCCAGATTTTGTTTGTATAATAAAATATTGTCCCTACCCATGATTTTCTAAGTCTAAATAGGCCATCACTCTTGCTAAAAGAAGCAGAATAAGATATGTTCTTGATGTACAGTGTCCACTTATAAGGGTGAAAGAACTGTTTGCAAGTTTTAAAAGCAAATAGCTTTGCTCGTTTTAATAAGAATGTAGACTTAAACAAAAATATTCAACCAAGAAAATGATTATTTCTAGATCCAAACGGGCACTAATTAGTGCAAAAACAGGATGGATTAGGTGCTTGCTCTGTACAGTCCAGCTTTTTTTTTTTTTTTTTTTTTTTTTTTTTTTTTTAATTTTTTTTTGTTTTTTTAAACTTATGATGGTGAACAAGAGTTCCAATTATAAAGCAATAGCTTTTGATAGTTTTAAGAGAAAAATTTACCTAAACATAAAACTTAACCAAGAATCTGATATTTTCTAAGTCCAAACGGGGCCATAAATCTTGCAAAAAGCAAGATGGAGTTATGTTTCTTGGCTGTAACAGGGCAGATTATGATGGTGAACAAGTGTTTCAAGTTTTAAAGTTAAAAAAGGAATACTTTGATAGTTTAGATAAAGCTGAACTAAACAAAAACTTAAACCAAGAAAAATGATTTTCTTAGTCCAAAAGGGCAATAATTCTTGCAAAAGCAAGATGGAGTTTATGTTTCTTGATGTACAGGGTCTCTTATGATGGTGAACAAGTATTCCAAGTTCAAAGCAAAAGCTTTGATAGTTTAGGAGAAAAGTTGACCTAAACATAAAACTTAACAATAAATCTGATATTTTCCTAATACACAAGGGGCCAAAATCTGCCAAAAGCAAGATGGAGTTATTTTCTTGAATACAGGGTTCCTCTATGATGGTGAACAATATTCCAATTCAAACAATAGCTTTTATAGTTTAGGAGAAAAGCTGACCTAAACATAAAACTTAACCAGGCAACGCCCGACGCAGACGCCGACAACCGCTCAAGGAATGACAATACTCATCATTTTTTTTCAAAAAACAGATGAGCTAAAAATCAACTGACCAGAATATGAAGATACTATGTGCATCTGATAGAGCAAAAATATCAAAACAAAGAAGATTTAAAAGAAACAAAACATTTTAGTTGATGAAAAATGTCTGAAATAAAACACTTGAAACCTCCAGTCGTATGAACAAGTGACCGAGTATAGCCTGCATATACATAAGTCCCATACCGTGAAATTTTTTTACTGACTTCAATAATGACTTTGAACTATGGCCGACAAACAATGTCATGTGCGCGACAAAGCATAATCATGGGGAACATTTCTGTGTAGTACTAAAAAGGTCCTTTGATGCAATTAAAGTAGCAGAAACAAATTTTTACTTGATCTGAACAATGGACCTTGGACCTTTAACTGACAACATAGATCAAGCATTGATCACACTGTCTCATCAAGGGGAACATTTTGTGTTGCACTAGATCATCCATCAGCAGAACAAATTTTTCTTGACCTTCAATAGTGACACTGACCTTGGACCTATTAGCAAAAGTCATGTACATCATATCTACTTATTGCCGCTCCTAATCGGCATCATTCCTAGAATCCACCTCCGTTTTCCACCTGTAGGACTATAAAAATCTACTGTTCTATTATCTCTATTAATATAAAATTTCCGCACAACCAGAGTA
The DNA here is from genome assembly GCF_021730395.1 of Mercenaria mercenaria. Lineage (NCBI taxonomy): Eukaryota > Metazoa > Mollusca > Bivalvia > Venerida > Veneridae > Mercenaria > Mercenaria mercenaria. Next base: position 13,460 of record NW_026459359.1, on the reverse strand, counting down.
ACTACAGCTGTATCCCAGGTATGTGGTTACTTCTATAAGTAAGCTAAGTAAACATGCTTAATATTACCTTTAAACTTCAATTTTTTATGATATTTTTAAGTTTTTTTGTTTTTCATCACTTTCTTTCTTATGATATAGTACATTTTCTATTTTAAAGCAAAACGAAATGCCACATCTTCAACACATAAATACATTAAGGTCGAAGAGGTCCGGGCTAAGGGTGTAATTAACGACATATCGAAATTCACTGTATCACGATACATAATATATATATAGTCCTGGCGTATCGTATCATAGGTCTGTTTACGATACAGTGGAAAGTAGAGATCGAATTGAAAGAAAACTTCCCATAATCACTGTAGAAGATACAACTAAACAAATGTTATCATTTTATTACTATTTCTTTAACTTTAAAAAGCAAAATTTCAAGTACTTTCCTAGAGAAGAACATTATTTATTTTTACTTTTTGTCACATGATATGTTATTGTATTGTGAGACTAACATATTCGCTACAAACCCCTAGTCCGGGCATCAATATACAACATAAACATGTACTATATTTATTATGTACTTGTAATTACTGTGAAATTAATAAGGAATTGCTGTAAAGTTCTGATTTCTTGGCATAAAGCAGAACGTATTGACAGCGGATAACTTAAATCTGACTGTCGCTGTCCCCGTCACGTCCAAACTTAAGAAAGAGCCCCAGTGAAATCCGTTGCGAATGTTTTCTGGTACCTGTTACAATGTATTTGTATAGATACATCTCCTGATATGAATTTTAGTCGACTTAAAAAGCATAAAAAAAAATTTGCATCACTGACATTTTTTTAAATGTATATGTGTTTTTCTTTCCTGCAAGTTAGTGTTGTTTCGCGTCCGCTGCGTATTTTGAAACAGGAGTCGGTAAATATCTCATCACACCTGTTTTACATTTTATTATATCGATTTATGTCTATATGATTATGTCTGTATTTAAAATTATATTTAAATTCAAAATGAATATATTAATGTTAATGTACTGTGGCTGTAAGCCTGAACAGTTATATATGACATTTTTTTATTTTTAATGTCTTTCGTTTTCCTAACAGTTAAAATGCTTGATATGGTAATGCTAGAGGGATAACAAATATCATATCATAAAACTAAGTCATCCCAATAAACCAAATGATATATTAAGCTAGCTAAAGTTGCCTCATTTAAATATTTTTTATCTATATCATAATTACATGTATGGTTGCTCTCACTCGAAGGTCTGAGGCATATTGAAAAGAAAAATTTTAACAGCAATTAACACTGTCACCATTATTAAAACCAATTCAACAATTCATGATCACACATCCATGTCTTAAAACTAAAGAAACATTGTTTATTATTTTATAATTTTTTAATTCAACTGTCCAGAAGATAAATGAACTTGTCTAGATTCTGGTACGGAGTCTTGACCCCTAATCATTGCCTAAAAACAAGCGCTAAACCTATAAAGAATAAACAGACCCGCAATCTTGAAAAGGCACATAAGCAAATCTCGCAAACCCTCACTTGTTTAACCAATGAAGAAATTTTTACATACAACTGCAGGATAAAAATTTGTCATGAAAACATCTATTTATATGTCATTGATTTGTCTTTTGTTTTCATAAAGGATAATGGTGTTTTTTAATGTTGACTAACAGGGCTTCGAAATTTGGCCGTTGTCGGTTGTTGGACCGATTTTTTTACTTTCAGACCCGATTCATAAAGTGAAAAAACAAAAAAAATCGGTCCCCGTTAAAAAAGGCGAAAAGTATAACATTCTGTGCAGTATCTCAATACCCCATCTACAGGCCAGCAGGAAATTGTTGTCGCACCCTCAGATAATCAATAAACGTGTCTAACAGTCGGACTGTCCTTTGATAAATTGGTCCGAATAGCACATGCACGCAAATCATACTTGCGCGGCACATCCTTTTAATGTTTGCAACGCCGACTGCAATGTTTACGACATTTTTGACTGTTCCAAATATGTCTGCTGGATCCAAATCATTTCGACGGGATCCACTTCTTTTATTTAAAATCCGCTGGATGTTTATTTCAAAAGCTAATTTTCATCAAGGTAAAAACAAATGGTCACTGCATTTAATCAAAGAGCTATAAATGTACATTATAGTTTTTGCTTTAATGAGACATCACACGGAAAACCAGTCAAAATAATTTTTTTTATTTTTAATAAATTACTTTGATTTGAAAAAATTACAGATCATTTGGGTGGGCACCAGTTGAAAACAAGAGCAGAAATCGACTTTGCATCCCACGTTGCACAAAAGAAAAAGAAAAATGACTGGCAAACACAATGATAAAGAAAAGCCTGAGTGGTGCTGTTTATCAAATAGGTCCTTTTAAAAAACGTTTCAAAATGAAATTTTGTTTACATCAAAAGAACATATAACTTTTAAAATGTAGCTGCTATTGAAGTACAACATAAGTGAAATGAAATATCCGAGGCCAACACGCGTGACCTTTTGGTACTATACATCGGAAAATAATCTCTCAGCGTTCATCTAACGCCACATTCGTCCCCGGCAGAGTATTCTTTAAAATACCGAGACTTTTACAGGAATATGTGTCATGTCAATTGTATTTATAAAGAATTCCCGTCAAAGATGAGGAAACATCACAAAGTATCTGCCGTGTATACGGTACCAGGTCACAGTGCGTTGGCTATTTAGACTAGTTGACCACACGTGTCCAATGCCTCGGTAATTTTATCCTTAACAATATTTTCTCGAAAAAAATGAAATTTAAACAAAGTAACAATCCACACATCACACTGAATAACTGTTTTCATTGTATGGAAACACAGTAGCGGTGACCGGTAACTCATTTTAATGCATGACATGAATATATCTTTACACAATCACACTATTAACAAATATGTAATATTGGGAATGCCAGTGGGTGGGTACCGCCGATGCAGGAGTTTCCTGTCGGACCGTTGAGTTTACAAAATTTCCGAGCCTGTTGTCCCTAAATAAATATATTGTTGTTAGTATTTTTTAAACAGGGAAGGAAGGAATAAATTATATTTGACGTCCTGGAAATTCGAAGTGGTCTTTTGAAAATTGACCCATTCGTCAGGCAGCCGATACCATGTATGAAACAGAAGTTTAAAAATTTTTGTATCGTGAAAAACTTTCTATTATAAAAGGAACGTTTTTTATAATGTTAAGGTGTTTTTTTTAATGTGTTAGTATTTTCTACAAGATCACAGGGAAGAAATGAGTTTATGATTGGAAGTCTGGAGAAATCAACATGCTTCGATTGAAATGGATCCGATTCGGTTTATTAGTTGACGGCCGACATGTATCACCAGTTTTTAAATAATAAGCGTCAAACGATTTTGACAGAGTGATCAAGTCAGCATTAACCTTCAGATGATACCAGCCAGTTATCAGCGGGGATACGTGCCGTGGGAGATGAATCTCCCTTGCGAATTCTAGTATATTTATAGTTATACTTCATTGCTAAAAATCAATACACCCTACAAATTATAACCTTCATAAAATATCACTGACAAAAAAATCCCCAAATAATCAGGAAATAAAAGCAAAAATCAATGGCTAACAACCTACCTGTCAATCCTTGTCCTGCTGAACATGAAATGACGTAAAATCTTCCTTTTAATTTGATGCCAAACTTGTGAAGTATCCGAATTCTTGCTAGTTTTTTTGCAATTTGGAAATACCCATTCTTACCAAGCCAAACGTAAGCCCGATTTAAAATCTAAACACAACCATAACGCTGCATGATAGAAAAATAGATAACCATTTCCCTCAATAACATTCCATTCCAATGCACTATTCCTTGATTTGAGACTTTTCTAATCTATCGATGAGTCCTTTTCCGCTTCTTTTCGCACGTTTCCCGTTGAAAAAACTATTTGTTGTAAGTTGCAAATACGGCAGGCCTAACGCGAGTATATTAGTGACACCTTGACACGTCCTCACGTTCCTATAAAAAGCCATTTCATAAAAAAAATCACCGCATAAACGAGAAGTTGTTGTTTTTGTTTCAATCACAAAAACAAATGGCGCATAAACAACAATAATTACAGAAGGTCCGTAATATTACCTATTAAAACAACAAATATCATTCCGCCTAGATTTTCTTCATTATTCTTATTAAAATGAGCCAAAGTAGATAATACACAAACTTCTCAAATGCATTTTTAACGGTGTAATAACATTGAAAATCTGACAATTTTTGTCTCAGTGTGTTGTTTGTTTTGTCCAATGACATAACCGCGAAGTCAAATAGTTCTATTATTAAAACTAGTTGACCGGGTTTAATACGTATATTTTATAGGTTGTTACCCATACAAGACATAAATACATTATAAATATGCGCATCACGCATAACCACTAACCCTTCTTCCATTAAACTATGCATTTTTACAAGAATTATACGCTTCAATTTGATGTTTATCGATTGTCTCCAATTTTCGATCTTCCGCGCGATGACAACACATTGAAACTGTATGTTAACTAAGCGCATAGGCCCGCAAGCGGCCCTCCGCAATAAGACTGAATGGCATTTCAAATTACTAACAAAGTACTTCAATGCAAACCATATAAGCTGAAATGAAAATGAACTGCTATGTTGAAATAAAACCTATTTTTTTTTCTCTTCCTCTCAAGAAAATGCTGAGGAAAATACTATCAATGCATCTGTAACTCACTGTTCTTTGTTTTTTATTTTTTTTTTGTGCATCACACAAATCATATGTACAAAATGACACTTGATCTGGACAGCCTCCAGTATAGAAAATACAATACAAAAGTTCAAGCATCAAGCGGAAATGGTATTGTAATGTTTTTTAATTAATATTTGTAAAATGAATAGCTACTACTCTGATTTTTCTTCAACAAGTTGCTAGAAAACGCCTGTCACCCATCACTTCTGTTTTGAATGTACAACTTAGACATCTTGGACTGGGCCAATCACGTAGTGCTCTGAAAAAACAATAACAAAACATTAGAAAATCAGTGCTCTTGATACCTCATTCTGCAAAATGCTTATGTATTTTACACACAATGAATGGAGATAAAATTAAGTCTAGAAATATATTCTGAACATTTCTGAGAAAGGCTGAGCTAGTTCATTATCTTCAAAAACATTTTAGATTTTTCAAGTTTTCTGCCTTACAATAAAATTCATTACAAAGTTTCTACAGCCTTACACTGTGATGAACTGAAAAGTCATTATTCCTTCTAAAATTCAATTAGAGAAATTATTTGTAAAATAAATACACTGCTGTTTCTTTCCATAATTTACAGCTGTGGAACACACACACACACACACATCTCACTTCAGTATGCTTCACACTTCTCAGTCTATGCTTGTAAATATTTGGCAGGCCTGGACATGTTGCTACTGAAAAAAAAAAAAATAAGCAAAACATCATTCTATCATTGATTTTTTGAAGATTCATTCAGTCAAAGTGCTTATTAATTTTTTATATACATAAAATGAGACAGAATCTGGTCTATAAGTATATTTATTAGGTACAACTGAGCATCTAAGAAAGCTTAGCCACTTCAAAAGTTCAAATCACAATCAACATACTGAGCAGTGACAGATGAAAACATACATCTACCTTTTTTTCAGCTCCTGTATCGTGCATTCGCCTCCATCCTTGGTAATTTTTAACGGCAGGCATTCTGAGATGTATTTTCTCATAAAGTTTTTTTCCGATCCTCCATCTACAAACACAATAAAATGATTTTATTTCAGAGAAATACTTGTGACCGTTGAAAGTCATATTGTTATTGTTATGTCCAGCTCCTAAATGACGTGAGTAATGACGTAGCGACCTTACGTGACCCTATTCTCGGAAAATGCAAAAAAAAAAAGACGAGAAATGGTGAATGACAGGGTCATTTCAAATCAATGTTATGAACTTATTTCTGATCGCAGAAAGATGAAAATGGTCTCATTTAAAAGCCAATACTTTTATCCTCATTGTATTAAATTTTCAGTTTCATACCTTATTTACTTTTTTGCAAAATTATCGCCCAAACCTTCACCTTTGTTGTAACGGCGCGGCCATTGTTGTTTACCGTGGTGTGTCATTTTCTGAGCAAAAAATCAGGTTCTTCCCCAATTTTGTAAACTGTGACAAATTAACAACAAAACAAGAAAGGGTTTAGCTATCGAATGAGACCAACATCATGAATTTACATTGAAAAATGAATAAGATATTAACGTTTCAAAATCACTTATTTTCGCGAGCATTTTACACAAATTTTGACAATTTTTCATGTTCGAAAATATGCTAAACCAAATGTTTCAGAATGAAATCTTTACATGCATTCAATACGCTAGCAAACAGGCTTTCTTATCCTAAAAGAGATATTTTTTACATCCATGCAAAAGAAAACTACGAGGGTTGAAACTTGCAACTTTGCAAATGGCGCATTACCGTTATGTTGACAATACGGTCTGTCATTTCTGAGCTAAAAATCACATATTTCCACACTTTTGTAAATTCTGACATTTTAACATCAAAACAAGAAAGGGTTTAGCTATTGAATGAGACCAACATCATGAATTTACATTGAGAAATGAATAAGATGTGTACGTTTCAAAATCACTCATTTTCGCGATCATTTCGCATGAATTTCAACAATTTTCAGATTAAAAAATATACATAACCAAGTGTTTCAGAACAAGATTTTTGCATGCATTCATTACAGTAGGGAACTGGCTTTCTTGTCCTAAAACAGATATTTTTTTCATCCATGCGTTAACAAAATAGGATCTCTCAAGTTTGACAGAAATTGCGTCATTTCGTACACATGCCATTGCGTAAAAAAAGGCAAAATAACACTTTATTTCTACAACAAACTTATCAACTAAAACTAGTGGCATTCGCTACCACAAAATACACTTACCTTTTCATTTTGATAGTTCCAAATCCTTTAAATAATTCCATAATGCTCCAAAAACCGAGAGAACTTTTTACTTTCATTTTGTTGTATGCAGTTATTACTGTGACGCACATGTTTGTATAGTACACTGTAAAATGATTCTGAACGTCATGGTTGTTTTGCAGACTGCTCCAAAATACTATTATTATGGTGTTCAATGCCTGTATATGTTTTATCAACGAAGACTTGTGTATTTTACAGAATGTTTGAACCTATGCTGTTTTGAAATAAGCTGTTTTGCATCACAAATGTGCACAACGCTTTTTAGATCATAATGCAACAGAGTTTGGCTGCAAAAATGCATGTTTCGGAGAATATTCTGTCTTATCGACAGTCAAGAGTTACAAGTACATGGTTTACGCCTTGCACATACCAAACAAAAGATGTCCCATGTAACTGATAAAGCTTTAAACGTGTACAATTACTGAAATAGGTTGTTTCGCGTAAAAAATGTGCGCAATGTTGCCTATCTGTACACCTATAGAATTTGCTTGTTAATGAGAATAGAAGCAGTTCTTGTATTACATTTTGCGTTACAAAGACAGATTGGACATTTCTTTGTCTGAATTAAATGTTCAAATTGTAATGGGACTTTGAGACAAAGGGAAATTCGTTGTTGATAATGTATATAGGTGTGCGTCGAAACGGACACCGATGACACTGTGTATCAAAGGCTTAGAGCTACTTATTTATGTTTTCTGGATATTGTTGCCAGAAACGGGCATTCGTTATATGTTTGTTTATTACCCAGTGCTGAATGTTGAATGCAGTTGATATCAGTTTTCTATTGAAAATCATCACCGTTTTGCGTCAAAATTGAGAAAATGTTGAATATCATTATAGCTCAGGATTCGTTTTTAAATCATAAACAGTAGTAGTTCTGCTATTACTTTTTGCTATACAAAGACAGATCCATCATTTTCCTATCTGAGTTAAATAGTCATTGAGACAAAGGAAAATTCATTGTTGATACAATGCACAGTAATTGTTGTGCGTCGAAATGTGCACCGCTCTGTGTATAAAAGTCTAAGAAACATATTTATAAACAGATCCAGTGACATTACTTTTTGTTTTATGGAAGTGTTACCAGTAACAAAACATTCGTCGCCGTGTTTTATTGCTCAGCTCAGTGCTAAACATAGTTATGAATCATTCACGAATAACTGTATGCATTGGTAATTCAGTACGATAATAGAAATACATTCATTTCACGATGAAAACATTATTTATACATTTAATCACTTTGTATTCAAGCTACAGCGGGACGTTAGTGCATATTACAACTGGTGAAGGTTTCTTTCGACAACAAATATAAATAACAATCAGAATTTACAGGACGTACAATGTCACCAACGTTAGACACACGCCGATCACGACTTCTGCTGAAAAGAGAACGAACAAATCAAAGAGCACAGTGGAGCACAGCCTTAACATGACAAGTAACAATACACGACTGTGTATTCCATTGCAGATGTCAGCAAAGGCGACGCCACACTGTGATCTTTAGATTTCCTTGTTTTCAAATCAACTTTGCACTTCAATTCTATTGATGCCGCTTACTTCCCTCTGCTGCTACTGAGCTGATGAGATCAAATACGAGCATATTGCCACTGGTGACGTTTTCTTCCTGCATCAACCGCAGTAGCAACATCAAGTTCAAAAACCAATCAGAGTCACTAGTCACTGTCTTACTGCATCATTTTCATTCTGTTTATTTTGAAGTACGAGCATTTCTATTCTAGACTTCTTTCTTTCCCATGTTCTTATTATTGTCATGGAAGTCATAGCGTTGTCCATATCTTCTTCAAGTGTCATAAATGTGCATGAAAATGAACGAACACCCATAAAAATACCCCCCATTTTATAGGGCGGGGGGTCTTTTTCCAGTCCATTTCTCATCTTTTCGCGCACAAAAATATCTTTTCAACAACCTATAGTCATAGAGAAAACATTCATTTCAGTTAGCATTTTATTTAAATCTCATTTTGGTTCTCATATGAACAACGCAATCGTAATCTAACTTGGGTCTAATCAAAGCTCTATACAGTCTTAATAAAACCTGGCGATCGGCTCCCCAATCAGTATTCGAAATTACCTTTAAAAGATTCAATGATTTCGTATGCGAATGGAAAGAATGATGTGGCATACACCTCGCTTAACACCGTATTCGTGCACAACGATAGTAGCGGAGAAGAATGACCATTCATTGGCGTCGTATGGGTTGTGTACCAGAACAGGATCAATATTATAAATTTAACCATTTCAGTGCGGTCACCGACGTTGAACCACTTGCTACCACGCAGTCGCCATTAAAGAACGCGTCACCACGACCAACAAAGAGAAGCCTTGAGTCAGGAAATTCATTTGGTTTCAGTGGATGCTGAAACATAGTCAATTCCAAAGCGCGTTCGGAAATCGCCGAACTCATCATTTCTTGAAGAAGAAATAGAAATGAAAACAAATAGGTTTCACACATTCAGTGACTGTGAAAGTGATGCTGAAATCGAGAATTACGAGCCGGCGGATGTAGACTTTTATTGCGGAGATCCTTCTCCAAACACATGTTCACACAAAGATGATCGCGCTAACGAAAACAAAAACGGATCAGAACAAAGCAACAAAATGATAAATAACAATGGGAGCTTCCTCGCGAAAGAAGAAATATTAAATTTAATGAAAGATACAGAATCACCATGCACCAGCATTCCAAGGGGCGAGAAAAATAACGCTTATATGGTCGTTGATTACAAACAGGACGCTGGGGAGAAGAATGCATTTGTCGACGACTGTGGAGTGTGAGTGTCTGGGACAACTGTGAACCAATATTTCGTTGTAACAGAAAATGCGTTTAAAATGGGTTGTTCTGTTTGAAAAAGATGTTAACAAAAATTAACATATATTCCTTTAAACCCACAACCAGAAGGAACACTTACCTTGCACAGATACTATGCGCAACTGAAGGCGAACAGTACATTTCGAAGGCGAAAAAGTATTGTATCTGATGCATCAGAATGCCTATCGCACTTTAACAGAAAATGCGTTGTAGAATACATAGGACAAAGAAACAGTAAAAACCCTTACATGGCAATTAAACAACGGGGGAAAGATATACGCGAACACATCCGAGCATTATAAAAAAATGCTGCAAGGTCTGCGTCGCAGGTAGTTAATGATATAGCTAAAGATAACAGCTCCCTGGCCCCCAAAAATGCTAAACAAGTTCAGGACAGGATAACTTACGAAAAAAAAAAAAATAAACAAACAGAAGAAAACCCCTGAAGGAATTTGGGTGATGATTTGTTATCTGTCCTTGGTGAGCCGAACGTGCACGAATTTGTGCAACAGATAGTTTTGACAAAAGGGAAACCAGCTTTAGTTATCTTGTACAATGAGAATCAAATAAAGAATATGTAATCAAATTGTGAAGGAGAGAACGGGAGTGTGATTGGGGTTGACAGAACTTTCAATTTAGGGAGTTTTTTTGTAACAGCAATGTCTTTCAAAAATAGGACAGTTATAAGTAGGAAAAAAAACCAACAATAGCCAATGTTCCTTGGGCCGATTTGTGTTTAGTGGGACGGGGAACAGGCTTCTTACCAACAATTTTTTGACCACGTTAGAGACAAATTATCATCTACTAGGTTCACCTTCGGAACGGACGACGAAAAAGCAATGAGGAACTCATTAAAAATAAGTTTTGCTGACTCAGATTTCGTGCTCTGCACTAAACACATTAAGGACAATATAAAACATTATTTAGAGAAAAATGGTACTGAAGAAAAAAATGTTAAACAAATAATCAGCACAATTTTTGAAGAAACTAGTGGCCTTGTTTTTAGTCGCAATGACTTTGAATATCTCCAGCGCGAAGACGATTTGTACACCTTTCTGAACAAATTTCAAAACTAGTATGACAAATTCTAAGCAGAGAAATTACGTGACTTAGTTTATAAACCTTTAAAAGACAAAAAAAATTCAAAACTTTGGACTAACAATAATGCTGAATCCATGAATAACCGATTAAAACAAGAAACACAACACAAAATTTTGACAATTCCAGACCTTATTGAAAAACTATCATCTGTTGCTGAGGGTCAGCTCATAAACCCTCCGAAGAGCGCTGTACGGAAACGGAAACTACAAGTTGTTCGGCAAATCCGACAAGCTGCTGCTACAAGAAGACATTTGGGCTGAAAAGAACGAAATTCAGAAGCAAACGCTCTTCAGTAGACTTTTAACTATGTCCGTCTGCACTGATACAGACAGTGGCTTTTTAATTTCGGCAGACGGCCATTTGAAAATGAAAAGACCCAGACAAAATGTCGGTAAGAAACCAGGACAAAGACGACGTCCAGCAGCTGAATGGGTTACAAACGTAAATAACAGGTGAAACAGTGTCACCAAGTCGATCTGAAATTTATCATACATTGCTAAATTCGGTAAAGGATTGATTAGGAAGAAAATAATATTACATGCGTGCTTGTTTTATTTTACAATGTACTACCAACTTCTGTCGGTACAGGACTGTCTTCCTGAAAGACAGGCCCTAGCCTAAATGGCGCCGAGATATTTGTTTCTTCAAGTATTGTGCATGTGTAAACAAATGTGCTTTACCAAGATAGATTAAGATGAAAGTTTGAGTACATACGCGTGTTTTTTATTTTAAAATATACATTATACTACCAACTTCTGTCGGTACTGGACTGTCTTCCTGAAAGACAGGACCTAGCGTAAATGGCGCCGAGGTATTTTTTCTTCAAGTATTGTGCATGTGTAAACAAATGTGCTTCACCAAGATAGATTAAGATGAAAATCTGATTACATACGTGTATTTTTTATTTTACAATGTACATTGTACTACCAACTTGAAAGACTCTTAACCAGCGTGTCTAGCGGCTCATCCTCACCTGGGTACTCATTCAAATATGTAGCCGTATTGAATAGACCAGTGTTATATAACTGTTTAATATTAAGTGCATGTATCGAAAAATAATTTGTTATGCCAGCTAAACAAATTGTGAGAAATGAATCATGGTTTCTACCATATTCGTTTCAAGAAACTGAACATGTTTCATTGTTTAGCTGGCCGAACACATTTTAGCTCTTTTATTTGTTTCTGTAAAAAACTATTATATCAAGTGCATGTATCCCAAATTAATTTGTTATGACAGCTTAATGAATCATGGTTTCTACCATATTTGTTTCAAGAAACTGAACATGTCTCTTTGTTAAGCCGGCCGAACACATTTTAGCTCTTTTATTTATTTTTGTGTAGATCTGTTTAATATTAAGTGCATGTATCGCAAGTTTATTTGTTACGTCAGCTTAACAAATTGTAAGAAATGAATCACGGTTTTTACCGTAGTTTGTTTCAAGATACTGAGAGTGTACGCCTCGTGTTAAGCCGGCCGAACACATTTTAAGCTCTTTTTATTTATATTTGTATAGAACTGTGTATTTTTTTTTAAATATCATATGAATTAATGTATGACACATGAATTTGTTATGCCAGCTTAACAAATTGTAAGAAATGGATGTTAGTTTTTACCATTTTTGTTTCGAGAAACTAAATGACTCCGTGTTAAGCTAACCGAACAAATTTTAGCTTTTCTATTTATTTTTTGTACAGAACTGTTTATTTGAAATCTTATATGAATTCATGTATCACAAGTAAATAATTTCTCATTGCTTTTATAATATTTAAATAATGAGTGTTCAAGAAACTGAATAATTATGTATAATTGTTAAGCCGGCCGAACAAATTTCAACTTTTTATATATTTTTGTATAGAAATGTTTTATCAAACATTAACTTGTTATGCCAGCTTAACATGGTTGGTTGGATTTAACGTCGCACCGACACATGATAGGTCATATGGCGACTTTCCAGCTTTAGTGGTGGAGGAAGACCCAAGGTGCCCCTCCGCGCATTATTTCATCACGAGCGGGCACCTGGGTAGAACCACCGACCTTCCGTAAGCCAGCTGGATGGCTTCCTCACATGAAGAATTCAACGCCCCGAGTGAGGCTCGAACCCACATCGATGAGGGGCAAGTGATTTGAAGTCAGCGACCTTAACCACTCGGCCACGGAGGCCCCGCCAGCTTAACAGGTTGTGTGAAAGATTGAATTATGGTTTTCCAGAAATAAGACGCGGCCGAACAAACGTAGCTCTCTGTAATATTTGAACTGCGTGTTTTGAAACAAGGCTTCCACCAGAATGATTCTGTCTCATTGCTTTCATAGCTTTTAGATTGATGTTTCTGATTAGATTTTGTTAAGCTGGCTTAACAGTTGTTAACCGAAACAGTAACATTTCAGCTCAGTTGTTATGCTGGCTTAACACATGATATAAAATGTATAATAAATGTAATGTTTATTTATATTTATATTATCAAATTAAATGACTTTTAATTAAATTGAAATCATTTAACAAACTGTACATGTTTGTTGTTGTCCTTTATCAGCAGAGGGAAAATTGCGTTTCAGGGG
>NW_026459358.1:0-1892 GCF_021730395.1 Mercenaria mercenaria | reverse complement strand
GATCCGATATGGGTATACAGCGTGATACAGCGGTAATGTCTGTAGGGTGAGGCACATGTACCATATATAGGGCGTTTTTCCTGCAGCGTATATCTGGGCGACGCACCGAGCGGTTTAAGCGCCTGGCCTGCATTTGGGAGGTCGAAGGTTCTAGTGTCAGAGGCAGGTCTTGTTACTAAAGAGAGACCGGTTGGTTAGCTGCCTGCTAGTTAAATAATAGTTACCGGTTGCCTGCCTGCCTGGTGCCTGGTATTAAAGATTGAATTCGAGAAGTAATGCTATTCAATGCATGCAGGTGTCTTATAAGTCAACTTGGCCTGCCTTTCAATAGGAGAGACACAATAATAAAGAAACACTTTACTCTTACTTTGTAGCGTATATTTGGCGAATTGTTTGCCTTTTTTATGCTGTCGATCTGATCGCCAAGCCTCTGACACTTTTTGATCCGTTCAATATATATATATATTTTTTTAATAATTTCGTGTTTCAAAAACCAATCGGAAAAGTGTTCCTCAATAATTTAATGGCATTCTTTCGTATCCTTAATAAAATATTTTTTTCAAAACATAGTAGAGCTATTCCCAAAAGTATTAACGGTGTGGGGGTCTGGGGGAATGAAACTTCATATATCAGTTGGAAAGTAAAAGACACTTAAGACCTAAACGTAGGGCGTTTTTACCTATGAAGTCGTCAAGAATGTTTTGCTATATTTTGCCTGTTGATAATACATAATAAGGCTATCGTTTTTGCAGACATACCGGTCAGTCTAAGTCATGTGTAGAAGGCATATGTGGGAGCAGGGTAGCGGCGTTCTACCACGAAATATTCACTTTCTTACAGTGTGGACTCCGTGGTAAGTTTATCCACAAACAATCAAACTAGCTACAACCAGTCAGACCTTTGTTAAGGACCACCTCTGAACAGAGACCACCTGGCTCTAAAGACCACATATTTTATTTCCCATTTTAACATTTACAGTGTTATTTAACCTGTGAATAAATACAACCTCCCAATAAAGACCACACTTTGGCTCTCCTAACGGTGGTCTTTGTAGTCAGGTTAGACTGGTATTTATTTTACACTTTTTTCATCGCTTTTTTCTGGAATAAAACGATAGCTTATATCTTGATAAACTCATTGTTTTAACAGATCATTAAAATGAAACAACTGGCCAGATTCCATCATGGGTTCTATAGTTATGGCCCCTTAAACTGCCAAAACTTGCTATTTTAGCATTTGCAGCCATATAGGGACTTCATCTATGGTTTGATCTTTCAAAATGTCTTTAACAACAATAGATCTTAAGATTCCATGATGAATCAATCAGATCCTATCATAGGTTCCGGACATCTGGATTGACAGTCAAGCGTGTTACCACTAGACCACCGACCCGCCTACATTTATGACTCTGTCTTTATGAAACTTAGTCAGAATGTATATCTTGATGATTCCTAGACCAGCTTCGAAACTGGATTATATGGGGTCAAAAACTAGGTCTCCCGCTCAAATCAGAGGAAAAGCTTGTTAACACTGTAGAGGCCTCCTTTATAAATCTATCTTTATGAGTAGTATAAGAAAGGATGGTGCGAGGACATATCTGACCCCACTTGACATATGACCCTTGGTCAGGACTGACCAATGCCAGACAATTAAAAAAAAAGAAAAAAAGATTTTAACAAATTATTGTTAAAACCTATAGTAAAATATGATTAAACACTTCCACCAAATATTTGCCAAAATCCTGCCAAGTGGCAGCAATGTGACAATGTCTGCCAACTTGGCAAACTTTTGGCAAAACTTTGGCAAACACAAATTCAACCAATCAAAAACCTGCCATTTTTCTGCCAAGTGGCAGCAATGCGACAATGTCTGCCAACTTGGCAAACTTTTGG
>NW_026459357.1:0-21836 GCF_021730395.1 Mercenaria mercenaria | reverse complement strand
CAGATAAAATCCAATATTTCAAAATCTAAAATAAAGATGACTGTATATTTTATAAATAAAATCATAGGAAATTACAGAATAAATAACAATCTAGCATAACATTATCAGGTCAAATGATTTCAATGATGTTTGAGTGGTGAATTCTATGCAGCACAAGTGGAGAAATAATATTTTAACCCGCAGTATACAGAATTAAATAACACGATTTGTGCACATGGAGTGCAAAAATGTACACTTTTGAGCACAACGCAAACTGTTCTTTTTCGTATTTACCGAGACTTTATTCTCATCCATGACCTCGTTTTGCACTATATTTACCCTTGGTACCCTTGGTACAAACAAAATTTCATACAAACGTCTTTTTAGTAACATTTTCTTTATCATATTCCTCTAAAACAATGACCTGTTTTTTGTTGTTGTTTTTTTTGTGTGTGTGTGTGTGTGTGTGTGTGTGTGTGTGTGTGTGTTAGTGTGCGTGCGTGCGTGCCCTCATATTCCTACCGTTGTGGACACATTTGTATGATTTTGACCTTCGTTGTGGACACATTTTTCTTTGTGGTGTCCACAACGATCACACCTCCAGACAAGTCAGAGAGGGGTTATCTTCCCTTTAATACAGGAAGTGTCAACCAACGTTATGGACCAGTGAAACGCACACATTGACATGTGCATTAAACTTGTAAATTTTATGTTTCGCTCATACAGAGATCCGTGCGGTAACCTGACACCGCAGTGCAGCAATTATATCTACCGAGGCAGTCTGAAGGGCAATTTGCAGTAATTTCTGATAAAACAGGCGATAATATGTTTTATGAACCCCATCTGTCCCTAATTTATGTCAACAGAGAAAGTTAATTCAGTGCGGAATATTTCACATGCCGGTTAGGACAATGGCAAAGGTAATTTGTTTATTACTTCATAGCTTGTTACTTATAGTTTTTTAGTTTTTCTTACTCTAATTAATTTGAGAAATATGTATTTGATATGTGTTTAAAGAACTTTGTTAAACAATACAATGCTACCAATCTCTGATTTCAAAGTGTTTTAATAACATAACTGATCATCATGGAGAAAGATTTATATGCTATTGATCGTTAGTTTTTTAAATATTGCGGTCTTACGCGAATTCTACATATCGAATGAAGATAATTTATTTTACACGTGTAGTTGAACATTATTATTTCTATTCATATAATCGAGTTAAGTATCATTAATTAAAGCATGGCAAATAGTTATATGGCAAAACAATGTTATCAAGTTTTGATGTTATTTGATGTGCGTTTTTTCTTTACCGGTCAATGAATCAATATGTAATGATTTATTCTTCAGTGCTGACGGCTGTGATATAATAGTTAAAGACACGATTCCGACGCATTTTCAAATAGAGTTTAATTCTGAAAAGCAGGTACATTTTTTGCTCAGTTTTCAACAATATACAGATCTAGTGTTAAATTTGTTTTACTGTACTAGTACCAAGTTGTGACTATAACAGGCGCGCGCTTTAATTACTATTTTCTTGATGACACACTGCCTGTTATTAACAGATGATTGATTTTGTTATAAAGTTACCATTGTGGCATTCCCCATTACCTGCGTTAAGCAAAACTGACTATTGAAGGCCTATTTTATCTTCTTTTTTTAAAACAAAATAGGTGCAAAATCGTATTGTCATAAACATTAACTTACATAAAATGCCAGATCGAGCATTGCAATCTTTCCAATATTTAGCTGGAAAAAATAACAATTTTCAGGAATAGAAATTAGAAATTGCGCAGTCCCATGGTTATTTTTGTAATGTAGAAAGCAACATTTTTAACAGTCTCAAAAGTCTAATTTACCACGGTTCAGAGTTCAGATGCGTAGGAATTGAACCACGAGGGCGTTAGCCCGAGTGGTAAAATACTGAAGCATCTGAACTCTGAACCGTGGTAAATTAGACGATAAATCACAAGAAGGCATTGATTGTTTTCATTCTGACATGCTCATTGATATATTTTCATAAATATTATGCTGGACTTCATTTACGCGAGGAGTAATGTATCGGACGTCATGCGGCAATTTGACGTCATAATTGACGTCATAATGCTCTCTTACCGGTCCGCGCGTCAACCGTTGTTTATCGCAGAATATACAGAGCTTGATTTTCTTCTTTGTTTAACTGGAAATCAAATCGAGCCATGTTAGAATGTGTCTATAAAAGTTTGAGGAAGTAATATTTATACACATAATTTATGAAAATAGCCACGATGAAAATTGCCTAAATTAATGAAACAGTGCGAAATAAGGTTAACTTTAAGAATATACCATATTCAACAAAACTATTAGGTGTCTAATACCTTAAAAGAAAAAATGCTTATCAAAATAATGGTTTGTAATGACTTTTGGTATTATTCGTGAGTAAGTAATTTCATGATAAAGGATCTTTTTTTTAATTTATTTACCACACGATTTTGTTTTCATCTTAATTCTCAGAAAATTCAGCCTACGTAAGCTAGCTTTATTATTTATTTTATTTTTGTAATTGATTATGAATTAATAGCAAGTGGTACTTTGTTTCAATCATGATAATAAACATTTCAAAGTTAGGGGCACTAGATGAAATTACCCTGATCGGGAAAAAAACACTTTCCTCTTTTATTGATATATTTACATTCTGCTGATATGATTTTAAGGCTAAAATTTCATTAACGAAGGATTTAATCTAAAAACAGGTTTTAGTTTATTCTATTTTTCTTTCTGAACATCCTTTATAATTTACAAGGAAAATGGTCTTTAAGATGTCTTTTTATATGACATTTATTTGATAATGAATGCAGTGCAAATCTACATTTTTGTTTTTGTGAAAGGTGATACTACTGTTTAGCAGTAACCATTCTACTGCTACAGATAAACTAGACGGCAGCAAGCATCTGTCAGAGATAATTAGATAGCTTCTGTGCTTAATGACCATTTTATCGGTCTCTGGTCAGTAAATCAAATGGATCATTATGTATAACAATATCCAGCTTATCAAAACTACTAATTAAAAGACGTTGCAACAAAAAATCTACTGTGAAAACATTTTATAGTTTGATATAATATAAGAATCATTGATTACATCTTTCAGCCGCTATAAATTGCAGTAAAAAAAAGCAGGAATAGGAGTATTTCTTCACTACCTGCCTAAGTAAAACAATTTATTTTTAACGTATATGAAATACACTATGTTCACTTTTTATGTCTCAGGTCGAGGTGTTTTTGCGAAAAAATTGATCAGAAATGGAAAATTCCTAACGGAATACCTTGGCGTTTTATCCAAAGCTGACGACGTGATGGACAAAGATACAAACTACACATATTTCTTTGACTTTAATGGTGTCAAGTACTGGTATGTAAAACATTTCAACCTTTAAATGATACAAGCCTTTAAATTCAAGCTACAAAATTGGATATCAAACGCAAAGGCGGATCTGTGTCTGTTTTAGAATAAGGTAATCAAAGGCAAGACAGTACTGTGTAACATTTACATAAATGTGAATCGATTACGTCAAGAAAACTAATGTTAATGCTTTCTTTTTTTGTATAATGCAACTTTTAATCCATGAAAATACTCGTGTGAATAAAATTGCATTTTCAAAATTAAAAACATCCATTTGAAATCTGCATGATTATATTTGGTCTCATAAATGTATATCTAAGATAAATGTATTAACTTTAAGACTTTATCGCACTAGTTTGACACATTTGTCTGTTCAGTACGTTTTAATTTTTGTTATTATCATATTTTTGGTTGCATTGATGCCTCAGAGGAACCAAAACTGTATCAACCATCGTTAGGACGGCTAGTAAATCATGCAGACAAAAAACAACAGAGAAATTCAAGAATAACAGTCATTGGTGTGAATGGGGTTCCTCATCTTGTACTGTTTGCGACTAGGTTAGTTGTTGCTGTAATTTATTACACATGTTATGAATATGAAAACAGGAATTATCTAATCATTTGATTTTGCGCTCTTTATATAATTAAGATTCTCCATCAAAAGTATAGTTACTGTCAAGCAGCGATTCAATATCTGGCTAAGAGACAGTTTGAACGAATAACTAACGGTTATTTCAGAAAGAGAAAAAACATTCATATCAATAGATATGTAAAATATATCTAATTTGAATAATATTTAACAATAAAACATCATAAATAACATACATGATAAAAATTGTGGACATTTACTCTTCACTGTTTTTATTGTCGCACTGTGGACACCAAGTCAGTGAGCGATCAAATCTATCAGTCTGCATTGTGAACACCAAGATACTGCTCACTAAATCATTATATCTGCCTTGTGGACACCAAATAACATATATGTAATTATAGATGATTTAATGTTGATAAATATTAGTTTTTAACAAATGAAATTTAAATGATGTGTTATTTATTACGCGTGTTACTTCTGACATGTTTTGAAATACAGTAGGGGATTTAAATTAAACATTAACATGTTTATTCAGATTCTTCATAATTAATAATTATTACGTAAATGCAACATGACATATTTACAAATACGACAGTTACAAATTGTCAGTAAATGCATTTATGTAATTCCCATCAAAAGTATAGTCACAGTAAAGCAATTATTAAATATATGGTTAGGAGACTGTTTAACCGAGTTACTAAAAGTAAATGCCAGAAGCGAAAAAAAAACATAAATTTCAACAGATATGTTAAATTCTAATCTGAACAATATCAAGCAATTACATATCATAAATAAAATACATGATAAAAATTTTGAACATTACTCATCAGTGTTTTCTTGTCACACTGTGGACACCAAGTCAGTGAGCGTTCAACTCAATCAATCTGCATTGTTGACACCAAGTTACAACTTACAAAATCATTCTATCTGCCTTGTGGACACCAAATTACATATGTGATTGTAGATAATTTAATGTTAATATCGATTATTTTTTACCAAATGGAATATAAATGACGTGTGATTTATTACGCGTGTTACTTCGGACATGTTTTGAATATGGAAACATTAATAAGCTAAGCAGTTGATCTTGTAGTCATTGTGTAATTAAGACTCTCCACACTAAATGCAGTCGGGGGTTTAAATTAAACATTTACATGTTTATTCAGATTCTTTATATTACGTAAGTACAGCCTGACGTATTCACAAACACGACTGTTACAATTTTTAGTAAATGCATTGTGTAATTCCCATTAAAAGTATAGTTATTGTCAAACAGCGTATCAATGTACTGTTTAGAGACAGTTTAAACGAATAACTAACATACATTGCAGAAAGATAAAACAAACATAAATGTCAACATAACTGTAAAATTGTAATTTGAACAATATCAAACAATAAAACATCATAGACAAGACAAGACAAGACAATTTTATTGCAACTCATTTAGGCTTAAAAGCCCATCATGACATAAATGTTACATAATACAAGACATACAGCAAACAGTGGTGTACATCACGATATAAAAGTTACTATAAAGAGTTATATAACATGTAGACGAACGACAGAAAAGAAAAAGTCACAACCATAAAACACACAAACAAAACAAAAGCGGAGAAGGCCATCTTTGACAAGTTTACAAGAGTTGTACAACTTGACATAGATCTATTTAAATCAACAAACAGAAGCAAAATTAATGCTTAGATAAGTAGTTTCAAAACAGAAGCAATTAACCAAATAGATACTATATATATGGGCCGTTTAACAATACATTTAAATACAACATATATAGAACAATCAGTTCAATCACAGCCTTGTCGAAACGAAATACAAGACCTGAGAAAACACACACATTTAACTACAACCATAATATAAAACATATTAATATAGAGTATTACAGAGTAGACTGTCTAAGTTTAAATGCATTAAATATAAATATTCCTAAATTTTGTATTATTTTCTTATTTTCGGAGTTCAAAAGTTCTATAAATTTAAACATATTTGGTCTAATCCAGTATTTTCTTGGTATATATTGTTTTCTTAAATCATTATACAAATCACATTCTATTATAAAATGGTATTCATCTTCTAATTTTTGACAAATAATACATTTCCTTTCATCTAATGGAGTGCTAACTGGTCTTACCCATCTTCCAGCTTCTACTTGTAATTTATGAGAAGATACCCTTAAACGTGTAACAGATATACAAAATTTATTTACATTAAAATATTCAAGATACGGCTGAAATCTAAAAATTGAAATTCTCTTATACAATAAAGCTCTAGAAGAATTATTTATTCTTGAATTCCAATTTTGTATAAATTGATCATTTAATCTTTGTTTAACCATATATAAAAACATATCGACATTACCTACACCTTGATATATCCAAGCATCTACAAAACCCAGCGAACAAAGTAAATCTTTAAGAAAAGAGCACCAGTTATGTCTACCATGATTTTCAAAGTCGTTTTTCAACAATGTGTATGTAATAAAAACATATTTATTATGACCAAGTTGTAATATTTTTAACCAATATTTTACTATATTATACATGTGAATTGTTCTGTAAGATACTCGACCCAATTCGCCATATATGAAGTCATTCTGAGTTACCTTTTTAACTCCTAAAAGTTTCTTGCAAAATTGCATGTGCACCCTCTCGACGGATAAATCATTTACAAAACCCCAAACTTCGCTGCAATAGTTTAAAATAGGTGACACAAGCTTATCAAATAATTCCAATTTATGTTTTGGTGATATATAAGTAAACTTATACAAATATTTATTTAATTTGAATATTGCTTTTTGTGCTTGGCCTGCTAAAGTATTTTGGGCTGAACTCAGTGACCCTCCACAAGTAAATACTATACCTAAGTAACAAAATTTATTGACAATTTCAATCCTAAAACCATCATATAGAAATTCTATGTTTCTTGGAATACTACCTCCTTTTTTAAAAATCATTACTTTTGTTTTTGTAACATTTACCTTAAGTTTCCAAAGCATGCAATAATTATGTAGCAGATTAATATTATTTTGTAATTCTTCAGCAGAATTGCAAATATAACTATATCGTCTGCATACAACAATAAAAATACTTTAAACATATTAACATCTATTCCAGCTGCATCACTATTGATAAATACATCTTCCAAATCATTGATAAATATTGTGAATAAAAAGGGAGATAAACACTCCCCCTGTCTGACCCCTAACATACAAGAGTACTCTTCGCTTAAGGTATTACAATATTTAACTCTAGACTTAACTGATTCATAAATTGATTTTACAATATCTAAAATGTTACCTCGCAGTCCTAATTTTATTAATTTATACCATAGATTATCTCTTACCACATAATCAAAAGCCTTCGTGTAATCAACAAATAAAGTATACAGTTGCTTCCCTTGATTCAAAAAATGCGATATTAAACCATTTAATACAAATACATTGTCAACAGTACTCATTTTTGACCTGAACCCCGCTTGGGCCTCAACATATACACTGTAATTCTCAGCCCATGATTTTAACCTATTATTTATTATACGGGTGAATAGTTTACCTATACAGCTTAATAAAGTAATGCCACGATAATTTTCAACATTATTTATGCTTCCTTTTTTGTGTAACGGAATAACGTAACCTTCTGACCATCGCTCAGGAAAATAACCTATTTCAAATATTTTATTGAACAAAGAAAACAAAACAGGCACTATAGTATGTTTACCGTTCATAAAAAATTCATTAATAAGTAGATCAGGACCGGCAGATCTGTTATTTTTCAATTCTTTAATCGCAGTATTTATCTCATCTATGCTTATTTGACAATTTAATTCTTGAAACATTATTTTAAATTCTTCGTGTTCATAACGGTTAACAAAATTCAAAATGTCTTCATCCGGAATGAAAAATCTGTCTTGCGGGTTATTTACCGCTTTAAAATACAGTTCAAAAGTAGATAAGGGAATATTTGATTGTTTAACACCACTGGATTCCTTTAACATATTCCAGTATAGACGAGCATTTTTATATCTGGCTTTCAATAGCTCACTAGTTTTTTCTTTATCAAAATTATATCTACATTTTCTTAACAAAGATTTATAATCAGATCTTGCATTCACCATATATATTCTGTTTGCATCATTTGGGCAATTCCTGTATTTATTCAGGCACTTATAAAATATTTGCTGCTTTTCATAACATTCCTCGTCATACCATGGCTGATTGAAATCACAGTTATGTACGCTAGACTCATTATCTATTTTTATTTTCTTCATAAAAGGGGAGGCAACATTACTAAAAATAATTTCTAATTTCTGTATACAATTATCAATGTCACAACTTGAACTACTTGACAAAATATCATTAGATAATATGTTGAAGGATTCTGTATTCTCATCATTCGACAATAATTCAATGTACTGATCTTTTAACTCAGATTTCCATACATATTTATAACTTGGACACATAAATTCATGTTGCGTATCGCTATTTCTGCATTCATCCTCTTCCATTCTTTTGAATGAAAAAGTGACAGTCAAGAGGCAGTGATCCGAAACTATATTTGGGCAGTCGACCGAAAAATTTTGTATATTCTCAAACATACTAGATTTACATAACAAGTAGTCAACAACGCTACAACCTCTGTTATTAACAAAAGTATATTTCCCCAGATTTACATCATCACCTTTTCGGCCATTTATAATTCTATAACCTGTTTGTTTGCAAAAATCAAGCAATAATCTTCCATTATTGTTAACATGTCCATGGTCCTGTGAGAATCGTTTTAAAGTAAAATCTGCGGTATAATCATCTGGTAAAATATCATTATTACCAACATTTAATGTATCATCTGTTACAAAATCTGGAAGTGTAGAAGTGCGGGCATTGAAATCGCCAAAAAGTGAATAGTAACAATTATCGTTTGAAATATTTTCAACATGTATTACCGAGTCAATCAACCGATCAAATGTATTATCCTCTACAATAGTCTGTCTACTACTATTATCTGGGATAACATAACAAAGTCCAATGAAAACATCTCTATCCAACGATAACTTATTTCCTGAAATCTTAACCCAAATAATGTCATCATGAGAAGTAAATATCAATGTATCATCTGACACTAAATTATTTTTAACGTATATAATTACACCACCTGAATTACGTGTCGCAGTGCTTTTAATATCAGATCTGTGCAAAACAAAATGTTCAAAACCATCAACCTGTAAATTTGAATACACATCTGTCCATGTTTCAGTAAATAATATAATATCATTTCTTTTAAAAACATCTTTTAAAAACACTGAATTCAGTTTATTTGTTCGTTTGCTTTGCAGGCCATTAATGTTCATGTAAGCACAACGAATAAGGACCTCCCCCGCACTGTACTATCTATCATCTCGACTACTATCCTGGTTTTCCCTGTTTCTATTTATAGAAGCTGGGGAAAACCTGTTCCTGTTCAAAGATACGCTTCGCCTATACGGACTATATGATTGTTTACGCCTAGTGCGATTCCTTGCACGTGAAACATGTGTAGCCTTAGTGCTTTCACTGTCAACAATTTTCGGGATTGTTTCATCGTTTGTTGATTGTGGAGATTTCTGTGCACTTAAATATGTTTTTGGGATACATTCCTGTGTTTTTGATCTAGGATCGTGGATGAATCTCTCATTAAAGTAAGTGTTTCTCCAAATGTTGTTGACCTAGAAAAATCACCCTGTTCACTCTGTGATCCTATGTTTGCTGTTACACTATGACAAGGTAAAATATCTTGTCTACATTCTATTTCTTGTGGCACACTTTGACTGGGGGCATAATCTGTTCACTATTATTGCATATCATGGGCGGAGGTATTAATTCTGGATTGTCATTCACTGAACTGGTCAACGTGTTGGTTACGGATGACTGAATGTTTAAACCATTTATTTCACCTGTATTCAGCAGATTAGTGAATGTAAGCTGTTGATCTGACTGTTCTGATTGGGCTGGTGCGTAGCCGGTATGGAAAAAACCTGGCGGGGCCTGACTTGTCTCACACTTTGAGCAAGTTCAATATTATTTTGCGACTGCATGTTATTTGTTGGAAACACGTACTCCTTTTGCTGTATGGATTCAGGTACATATTGCCGAGCTTGACTGTTGCCACTATGTTCACTTATGAGTTCAACGTGAGAAAGTCTGTCATAGTTCACATAATGGTTCCACTGAGGAAATTCATCGTGAATGATTCTACCATCTGCAATTATCTTAGCCGGGTACACTATTGACACCTTCGATTTTTGGTTTCTTGATCGATACTCCTTAAATATTGGCCAAAGACGATATCTTGCAGCCTGGATTTCCTTTGGGAGATCATAGTCAATAGAATAGCCAGGAAAGTCTTTTAACATGTATACTCTGCTCATGATATACTCTACATCACCGTAGTCTCTAAAGTTAACAATAATGGGTCTCTTATTAAAATTCTTACCCATTCTTTTTGCTCCCAATCGGTGTGCTCTGGCTATGTAAATATCACGTGTGTCTAAATCCAGTTTCGATTCCAAAAATTCACTGATCACAGTAAAGCACCGTTCATTTCTACCTTCAACTATGCCTCTGAATATCAAGTTATTCCTCCTGGAGCGCGCCTCCAAATCTATGGACTTGTACGCCAGCGCGCGAGTGAACTCCGTATGTGCGTTTGTAACTTTTACAACCTGTCCAATTTTGTGATTCATATTGCTCAACGAATTTTGAAATTTCGCTAAATTTGTGCTACATGTCACTTGCTCGGTTCTTAGAAACCTCATTTCATCAAATAAATGAGTTAGTTTATCGTCTATAGAACTCGCAATGAAATCTTGTCGAGTAAATCCAGCATTTGTAATTCCCTCCATTTCCCGCGCACTCAAACAATGAAAACGATTTTGCACAGGTATTTGAAAGTCAGCCGCTACATCCATAATTCACTTAAAAATCCCAAATTTTTGTACATTTTTAAGCTAAGTACTCCTAAATACTTCCCCGACATAAAAGTCTAACCGATCCTTCAATATTTACTCAATAAATAAATATAATCTGAGAGCGATTTTTCAGATGTCACCACTGTCCGCCATCTTGTTTTATTTTTGATCATATTTGATAAAACACATGATAAAAATAGAGAACATTTACTCCTCCCTGTTTTCATTAAGTCGCACTGTGGACACCAAGTCAGTGAGCGTTCAACTATTATCAATCTGCACTGTGGACACCAAGTTACAGCTCATTTAATCATTCTATCAGCCTTGTGGACACCAAATTTAAAATGTAATTGTAGATTATATAATGTTAATACCGATTTTTTTTAACAATCGGAATCTAACTGATGTGTAACTGGTTACACATGTTATTTCTAACATGTTTTGATTATGAAAACAGGAATAATCTAAGCAGTTGATCTTGTAGTCATTATGTAATTAAGATTCTCCACACTAAATGCAGTCGGGGGGTTAATAAAACATTAACATGTTTATTCAGATTCTTGATATTACATAAGTACGACCTAACATATTTACAGATACGACAGTTACAATTATAAGTAAATGTATAGTTGTAATTTCCATTAAAAGTATAGTTACAGTCAAATAGCGCATCAATGTAATGTTTAGAGACTGTTTAAACGAATTGCTAACAGTCATTGCAGAAAGAGAAAACAAACATAAATTTCAACAGATATGTAAAATAAATATAATTTGAACAATATCAAACAATAAAATATCATAAATAACATGATAAAAAATGTGAACAATTCCTCTCACTGTTTTCATTAAGTCGCACTGTGGACACCAAGTCAGTGAGCGTTCAACTCTATCAATATATCTTTCGCCTAAAAGAACTTCCATTTCAATCTTCACTGTTCCAGAAGTAATTTCTTTTAAATAACATTTGTAGGACAATTAAAAACAAAAAAAAGCATGTTTCTTTTTTCAATCATTACCGGGTATTTCACTTTGTTTTGGTCTAATGCACATTCAGATTTGACTTGTAATGAAAACTGCGACGATGAGCCAGTTCAGCCTCCTGTAGAACGCAGAGCGTGTGAATACCAAAGGAAGGTCTGTAGTTCGATTGGTCATGAGAACAACAACAGTGGTGTAACATCGGCTTCCAAACGCAAAGCAGGTATTGTGTTAACACAATCACTGCATGATTTTTTTTTTGCAGTCAATAATAGGTTTCATTCAAATAAATTAGACATTGATGTAAAGGCTTAACAACTTTATATTTCTTCTTTACCACTTGTACTTTCTAAACCTTAAATGTAATTAGAACCCTTTGTTGAATATGATAAATTTAATTCATTTTAATTTCAAAGTTTTGTTTATTTATTTTTTCTTTATTCTTTTTTCTTTCTTTTTATCCTTCATGATTCTTTGTACTATGATTTTATGTGTTTTTTACAAAGTAACTGAAACATTTTTCCTGTATATATTAGAATACCCAGCACAAACAGGCAAAAAGATTAAGGTCGTTCCTTGGACAGAGGAGCAGTTAGCGGCCATGCGAAGGTCATTCGCCAAAAATCTCCGCTGCTTAAGAGTTTCTAACAAGGAGGAATGCGAACGAGCAAGGAAAAATGAGAGCCTGTTGCTTTTTCATGACTGGAAGAACATCAAATTCCGTGTCCATCATGAAATACAAAGATTAAAGAAAAAATGAAGTCAGTCTGAAAAAAAAAGTTAACAGAAAAAGAAATATCCGTTAAACTTGCAATGAAATCTAACAGACATACATTTTCAAAATGTAAAAATGTTTATGTGTGGTTTTTTTTTACATAAAGTCCTCAGACACTCGTTCATGTACATTATTGTTTTTGCTGGATGTTCATGTTAAGAGGTCATGAAATATCGACAAATTACTATTACGGGTTCGTGCATGACAAAAATAATAAATTGACTGAAATAAAAGTATTGTTGTTCTTCAGTTGAGGTTGTCGTTCTAAATGAAAGCTAAAGATTTATCCATTCGTCTAAGTTATACCTCCCAAACAATTCATTCTTGCAGAATTTGTACAGAACTTTTGTTTAAGTATTAGTCCATTATCATTCATTTACATTTATTTACGATAAATACGTGTTCGCGGTCCGAATACATCTAGTCATCCTTTGCACTGTGTTTCATATTGAACTTTCAATTTTTCCAATAATCGGTATTATCGGTTTTTTTGACACATTAAATGAAGAAGGATAATTTCGCTTTATTCGCTATATCTTTTAAATGGTTTAAAATAACGAATTTGCTTCGGTGGCATTCGCTGATTTAATTTTTCATCTAAATGATGATATAATTTTAAATGTTGTAAGTTTACGCTTTCGCTTACCCTTTGGACTTTTAATCGTACTACCCTTGGTTTCCATTGATGTCGATTGTAAATGTCTATTTTTTGCCAAAATTTAGGGTAAAAAAAACAAAGACAAATATCAAACAGGGAATGCCACGCACCAAAAACGCAGCCTCCTAAGTTTTGTTTATATATTGTACAAAGTAGGAAAAACGGAGAAAATAATCGTTTTTGCTTCGGCGATGTTCTACAGAAAAATTATCGCTCGACTCAACTGTGTAAAAGTAATTTTAAAAAATATTTGATTTAACTTACCCTTTGAGTGTTTTATAACATCACTATTACTTTTAAAATGAAGACTCGGGCCGACTCGGAATTTTCCGGATGTTTCCGAATGCGAGTATACAGGTAGTTTCCAGTTACGGTAAATGTTAAGTCTTTCCCCAGCCAGCTTTTTAATATTTTAAAGACTCACTCAGTCTTATACCTTTTTCCCCCGAAAAAATATCTTATAACCGGGGAATAGAATATTATGCAGTGAAATGCAAGTCAACTACGGTCAGTGACCTACATATGAGACAGTTCAAAAAGAGACTCTTTGGGAAAAGACATAACTTTCGTTTTCAGATACAAAACTCGGAAATGCCAGAATCAAATACATTATATTTGACGGTGATCTAGTGGTAAAGTTATCGGCCGCTCAGTCAGGAGAACAAGTGTTCGGGCCCCACTTGGATCATGGCCACGTCTTATCATATGATATTAGTACTTGGATTGTTTTCAAGGGAACGAGCTCGAGAGCAATTTAAATAAGTGTCAAACTTTCATCACAGTCGAGCTAAAATAAATTAATATAAACTAAGTACATTATATGTCCTTTCTAATTGATTTAACAAATGCTAATTAATAATTTGGTGCTTGGGAGGAGACTTGTAATCAAAATTCATTGGAAATGTCCCATCAAAATGTCTGTTTCACAGGCACCATGACGTTATTAATGAGGGTAGAAATAAATATATGAAAACAAAGAGTAAATGACTTACCAGATCCTAGTTTAAGGGAACGGTTATATCCTCACATACCACCCCGTTTTATCACCAGATACGAACAATATGATAAAAACTAGATAAATATTCACTTTTGAACTTTATACCTGGGATAAGATGAAGTTGATGTTAGTACATCAACATCAAGTGCGTAGCCGGTGTATGGGGAAATGATTGTCATTTCTTTATATCTTTACAATGTGTTTATATATGTCATACTTTCTACTCGTTTGTAACCTATTGATGTGTATATCCAATAAACAAAACGTATTGCAACTTAACGTGGGTTTTTCATTTCTATTTTCAAAATAAAACTGTATTTATTTCTTATACATAGCAATGGTAATTTGAATTATTTCAAACAGATGTCTCGTTCCGCTTTATTAGGCCCAGAAAGAAATGGACAAATTACACAGTGTTGCATTTCCTTTTTAGTTAAATATCCTCAGTTAGTTCCCGAGTTTATTATACTTAACAAAGTTATAAATTAAAACAACCATTTGACTTGACTGTGGATTAAGCCATTCTATTTCCATACTGGTCAATATATAAAAATGAGAAAAGTTGTTAACATGCGTACACAGTTGTATTTTCTTTATAAGTTTATTGCATAATAACATAGTATGTTTCAGTATGCTATGATGATAAATGAAACTGAAGTTATTTTTATGGTTATTATATACGTACATTGTTATAGTTTGTGTTGATGTGAAAATGTATATTGCTAAATAAATTTGAAATATTACAATGTTGCCTTACACACTTATGATATGTGATAAAATGTTTTTTCACGGATAAAAAGACCTTTAAGTACTACCTGGAACGACTACATACATTTCTGGTACTACCAACTAAATATGTAAATAAAGACGCAAGGGAAAGATATGATATGCACTTTAAGTACTTATTTTCTTTATTATTTGACTTTGAATTTTATTATATCTCAAACTTCACTCTTCCTTCGCTGATGTCACAAAATCCCTATACAAGTGTCTTTAACTATATAATATCAAAATAATGATAATTATCATTATCATTCCACATTCACTGAAGAAAAATTAATTTCTTTCAACTCCACTGCACACATCTTCATGGTCTAGTTGGGGTCCTTGCTGTGCTAATTGCCCTCTAATCAGTTACTGTTACATTATCGCTGATAAGCAGCAGATAAGATGGGAGTTGTATATTGGATTTGGTATAGTAGTGAATCTAGGCCTTTAACAGTGATAGAAATTTTTAATTAAAGGCCTAGATCTTGGCAGTGGGCCAAGGGATTTCTATCTTCACCAGCACAGTTTGGGGCTAATGACTATCACAGTATGGTTCCAATAAACAAGGATCATTGTTTATTGGAGGTCAGTCTACCTTACATATATATCAATTAGTGAGAAGGGGAAACATAAATATTGATAACTTTTAAAGTTATACCAATTTGTTGGCATTTTTATGTAAAGAAAAATATCTGTTGGTCAAACACAATAATGAAATAATAAGAAACTTTATTTTAGGAAAAAAGCAGAAACCGAATGTGCATTTCAGTGTTACAAAATAAAGCATGAAAAAAGTACACTTTTGGCAACTTACTGAAGTTGAAAATTCAGTATAGATGGAACACAATAATTTGATTTTATCCAGTATATTATATTCAAATAATGGTGATTGCATAAATACGAGAAAACCATTTTCCTATTCTTTTTGTAAATATTCTAAATAAATATAAGGATCACCTTCATCAATATGAATTTCATAATAATTATGATATTGGCAAATAGTGTTTGTCAACACAAATTTTAGAAATCATTGAGTTTTCACTATAACTGTGTTTTATTATCATTATTATTTGTAATAATATTACTATATCTTTTATTATTTTATTTGTAATGTTATATTATTATTGTTATCTATATAATATCAAAATAATAGTAATTATTATTATTACCGGTATTCCACATTGAAGGAAAATTAATTTCTTTCAACTCCACTGCACACATCTTCATAGTCTAGTCGGGGACCCTGCTGAGCTAATTGCCCTTTAATCAGTTACTGTTACATAATCGCTGATAAGCAGCAGATAAGATGGGAGTTGTTCATTGGATTGTGGGGGACACTTATATAGTAGTGGGTCTAGGCCTTTAACTACTATTGTGTTGAATGATCCCATAGTCCTTAACCTTTACCTGTATCAAAAAGTATGCACACTCGCACATGTGAAGCCATATGACCATGTGGACACCTACCATATAAGGCTGGTGTCCTCAACGACTAATTGGTGTCCATATTGTGGGTTACCCCTTCTTCATTTATATTGGCTATTTTCAGTAAATCATCGAATGAGTAGTCTCAATAATAAGATAGAGTAAGAAAATTATCAATTCTGTTTGAATAATACCATTAGAAAGTAAAGTGTCCACAATGAAGGTTAAAATTGCAGTGTCCACATGATAGGCAATATGAGTACGCGCGTGTACGTGTGTGTGCGCGTGTGTGTGTTTCTTTTAAAACCAAAAATCAAGTTTTCTTTTCACTTTGCATTGTGTATAGCATTATTTGGAACATATTCATCTGCAAAAATGATATGTTGATATGAGATAGCAACAAACAACTAGTGTTATGAATAAATTTACGTAGTTTTGTTAGTCCTTGATATGTATTCTTTCCAGTTGCTAAATCATAAGACTATTTCAGTGATCGCTCACTGATGGTAGGTACAGGTTGATATATCCGGCTCATGGGTAATAACTGTTTAGATGGCGCTGCAATAACAATAACATAACAATTACCCGAGCGCCGGATATCTCCATCCATACCTACAAATACTGATCAAATCCTTTCATTGTATACAATATTCAAATGGAGTGTATGAATTGTTGGCTCAAAAAAGAGTCCGTCACATAGTATTTCTCATCTTTGATAATGACAGTTTGTATGTTGAAAGCAAGGAAATTCTTGACCATGCACAGATATTTTACATGCTAATGTAACAAAAAGTTAATGAGCTGCGCCATACTTTATAGCCATATAGTAACAGTTATCATATATTGTATGTTTCAAACTTAGTATCAAACGGAATGTTTCAGACTAGACTGAAATTCGGTGATTTTACATGACACTCCCAACAGAAATTTTACCATGGATCACAATTTCTTTCTTCTTTGTAAGAAAGGTTTAATTGCACTATGCATTGTTTAAAGGTTGTAAAAATGAACCAAATGTAACTATACCGATAACAAAGATGATATTGCAACGAAAACACCATCGAGAACGCCAAAAGTATAGCTATATTGTTACAGTTATCATATATTACGATTTTCTCCATACTTTCAAGATCGAGAAAAGACAAGCTAGCTTTTTTTG
Source organism: Mercenaria mercenaria (assembly GCF_021730395.1). NCBI lineage: Eukaryota > Metazoa > Mollusca > Bivalvia > Venerida > Veneridae > Mercenaria > Mercenaria mercenaria. The sequence goes on along the minus strand of NW_026459357.1, from coordinate 4,175 downwards.
TTTCGCACTTTTGTGTTTGCTCTGCTTGATTATGTGCACGTCCACTGGCAGTCCATCCGTTAGCATCACAATGAACAAAGTCATTGCTCAAAGAGACAGTTGCAATTTTTGGAGACATTCCCTACTTGATATTCACCCTTGTTATTTTCACTGATAGATTCCGACAAAAGTATACTGTTAAGCGAAAAAGAAAACGCAAATACGAGAAAAAATATTAGACTTGCAAAGTCAGTAAAATGATATTGAACTCTCTAAGATTATTTGTGTGAGGTTGACATTTTATGAGGAATAAGCCTCGGCAAGTAAGAAAAAGAACGGCATCCACTTGATTTCGTTGGGTAGTGACCCACTAGAAAGTGCGCTGCTTTAGGTTGACGGTCGATTATTCTGACCGGAATAAGTCTACAAAATATGCATAGGTTGTCTAAAGAAGCGCTGAGACCTTTAAATATGAAGCGTTTTAATCAATACTTGATCAAGACTAGCATTGTATATGATGCGATAATCTAAAATAGTTACAAAAGTCTGCTTCTTCAGAAGTATTTGAATAAACGGTACAAGTCTCAGCTAGATGAACATACATGCTATGAAATAGATACATCTGCGTCCCAAGTGGACCTATCACTTTTATTTCAGTAGCTCAGTAAATAACGGATGGAAATTCCTTTACATCATACTTATAAGACCCAACGTTTGGGACTTCTTCAACTTTTTCTCCACTTGTTCTGCGTTAACTTCACCACTCAAACAAAGTTGGAACCATTTCTTCTTAGAAAGATATGGCCAATGTGAACAAACATAAAGTCGAACTTTATGAATAGGCATTTGATCACATGCACTATGAATGCACTAATTGGGCTTCTGACACTACACTATTTTGTGTAAATCGATAATACAAAATTATGTTATTTTGATTCAAGCCCTGAAAATTATGACCAAAAAATCACAACAAATGTCATTGGACCTGAGCTGATGAGAAACCTTTAATTTTATATTTTTTTCTCTTTTTTTCTCTTTCTGTCTTTTTTTTTTTTTTTTTTTTTTTTTTGAATAATTATTAGTTTCGCTGGATGCGGTCATACTCAAAACTTGTTTTTTTACCGTTATTCTAGGTCAATTTTGTTTCGATGTTTTCTGTAAAATGCCTCTCCCAATTTAAAATGACAGGGCAACCTAAGTAATCGCTGTCATGACTGATACATGTGTATTGTTCAATATATTACTAATAAATGATAAGGATTTCAATGGCAGTTACTTTATTATTTGCAGCGTCTTATCTTCAATCGGCTAAATTAACAAAGACAGTTTACTAGATATTCATATATGCAAGTGAACTAGTAGACTAAGTCGAACTAATCCGACGTATACAGTTTGTTTTATATTGTGACGGTCAAACTGTAACGTCGGACCAAAATATGCCAAAAACCGAGTGGAAATTGAGTTTTATGAAGTTTGCATTTAACACCAAATTTTCACATTTTTCTGCACTCTACTTGTTATACATAATAAATACAGACGAATACCTGATAATCTTGCTTGTTTCTATAAGTAAATCGGTAAAAAATATGTTAGTTTCAAAACGAAACACGTTAGCTGAAATCCTATGTAAACAACCGCCCAACTGTGGTGAATATGTACCGCGTCAAATCGCTCTACCGGTGAACCGGTCAATTTCGTCTCCCGTTTTTTTTCGTAATGCACCTCTTACATGTTTTGAATTTGTTGAACGTTAGTGAGTATTGTAAAATCATTTTTTCTCCATGTTTTTTTTTTTTTTGTCTGTTACAATGAAATTAATAGAAATCTTCTAAATTCACAAATGTATTATCGTTCCAAACAACAAAATGTAAAAGAAAAGTCAAAGGATCCATGCATTAAATTTGACATTATGTTTTGCTTTGTTTTGTTTTTCTTTAATAAATGTTTTATTTGCAGGGTTTATGACTGAATTTAACCACATACAAACGTATAATAAAAATAATTGATTTTTGAAACGAAAATAAAGTACGTTCGCGCAAAATGGTCTTATGCGAGATTGAAATTCGGTGAGCGCCAGGAAATTTCCATAACCGTAATGCACCCGTTTTTTTAAGTAAGTGGTATTTTTGTTGGCTTTATGATAAAATCCATTCGTATATAACATGAATAATTGAAATACAAAAGAAAAATGAAATATATGCACACAAAACTTTTTTATAACACATTGAAAATCGGCGAGCCTAAGGCCGGGCAATATGAACTCAAATTACCTAAACTTCTCTTATATAAACAACTGTTTTAATTATTTTTTGGAAGATCTATAACCCTGTTCAATCAGAAAAAAATAACTGAGAGAAATTTATTAAAAGTTATTTCTGTATACGAGATTTACGGAAATGGTGTTCGCGATATAAGAGTAGATATCTCCAAGAAATAAATGTTTATTTCTGATCATCATCTTGACTACTCGGGTTTACTTTGAAAGATTTTTTAATACCCGTCACATGCTTTTTTAGTTAAATAATGTATTGATACCGGTTACAAGACCGATTCCAAATCGGCAAATTCTTTGGAAAGTTCGAAGCATAGATTTTTTTATTTATTCTAAATAATTTTTATTACGTTTTGAATATTAGATAATTGTAATTAATCGTCTGTCACAATCAAATAGATTACCAATAATTGCAACAGGGGTGCAAATTGATATATAAAGTCTTTTTAAGCTGAATTTGTTTGCAAATTAATTGACATCTCGTTTGCAATAAGTTTTACTTCAGTAAATGCCCTTAGTTTCAAGTTTATTATTAAATTCTCAGTATGTACAAAGCATAGATTCTTCGGACAGCAAAATAATTATTTTTTTTAATTAATAATGAAAAAACGACTTCTAACAACGCATTGTTGGCGAAATATTAAATGTCGCAAGTTTTCTTTAAATATAGTCACTATGCCGATTTACAAAAGATACGCATATTACGCGAAATATATAATTTGTAATTCATTATATTTATAAGAAATATAACCACGCATAGTTATTTGATTTTTTTATCTGAAGAAAAAAACTAAAATATGCATAAGTACAAAAGAAAGGAGCTCGTTTGTTAAGGTCCGTTAGTTAGTACATTAGTAACATGTGTCACCATCATACATTATACAGTCAACAATATAAAATCAAGTTGATTAGAGACATACATTGATAACACTTTCAAGTTATCAAAGGAAATACGGTAGATCTAATGAAATTTCCCGCGCGCTTGCCGAATTTCAATCTCGTATAAAATATTTTTGCGCTAACGTTTTTTTTTATATTCTTCTCGTAAGTAAATTATTTATGAAAGTATTTTATTGAATTCTCTAAAAAAATCAAAACTAACTTAGTTAAAAAATAAAGGTGTAATACGGTGAAACGTGTGATCCCTTCTCAAGTCTGAAACCATGTATGTTACTTCTTCCCAGGACGACACGGCTGTAAGCTCCTCCGGTTTTGAGCATTTCAATAAATACGCACATGTCGTCCCTACTTAACTGGTCTTAATATTTGCCTACGCAAGAAGTTTAGTAAAATATTTTACTGACAGTGACATGAAAACAATCACGGGATCTGAAAATTGTTTGAGAGGGCCGTTCTGGAAAAAATATGTACAGTAACTTTAAATACACACCGTGAGGTTTGCACACGTAGACAAAGTGACTTTTTATATTCTCTAGGCTGTTTTTATGTATATATATATTTTTCTGTATGTTGTTCATACGCTTTAAATAATAAACAACACAGTATACATCATATTTCGTGTTCATTTCTTTTAAATTCATAATGACGTAAAAAAACGAGAATTCAGCGTACAGGTTTCCACAGATTCTCCAATACTTGAAATGTAAATGCTGTAAGGTGCGCGTTTTCTGATTGGTCGATAAGGATCAAAACAACGCATCATAAAATATCATGGCTGAAAAACAAGGTCAATATTGTGGGATAGCTGTGGATTTATGGCCGGTATAAAGTAATGCTGTGTATTTCAAGAATATCATTGGTGCAGATCGCGAGAAAAAGGGTCTTTCTTCGTGGACATGGTATATATTTCATAGTGTTTAACAATTTCCATTCATGTATTTGAGATGCGAGCAAATATTGCTCGCAGCAGATCCCAGGTTTTTGACATACTTTGGCTTGTCGCGATGCTGCAAAAGTCAGAAAT
>NW_026459356.1:0-58635 GCF_021730395.1 Mercenaria mercenaria | reverse complement strand
TACCTTATTAACAAACTATTTATTGCTGTAAACACAGTAAGCGGGTAACTTCAGATATCAACATTAATTTACAAGTTAAACTGTTTACACAACTTGAAAAAAAGATTTTTGTTGGGGCCTCTCATTTACAATTATATCAACAATTATTACCTGAATTAAGCGCATTCATGAGTGGAAAATACTGATGGTAAAATGGTGTAGGGGTTTGTTTACATAATAAATTTTTTGATAACTTCTTTCAGGTAAATGTTTGGTATGGTTTTGGTAAGCTTATAATGTCGTTCTCTTTCACTCAAATTTTTTTCATGAGTTTTAGACTCTTTGATTGTCTTGGAATTTGTCTTTATTTAAAGACAAAAGGAAGTTCAGTATAGGCTCTTTCAAAGTGTTGAAAGTAGACTAAACTTACTCTATACCCTTTTTAATTTATTTAGCTGTGGAAACTTTTGATAAAGAATATAACTGGGGAAATTCTAAAATCATTGAAAAACGGTCAATACAAGAGTTGTCCATTTTGCTTCCGATATTTTGAGAAAGTCATTTTTTTGAAATATCAAATACTTCTTTTTTTACATGGAGAAGAGGAAAACCATAAATATATTTAGTCAATTGGTGCACTTAGCTATCATTTCACTCTGGAAAAAATCTGTAAAGACGAACTTGATTGTTTTAGGTACCATCTGTATATCACAGTACAAAATAGACTTGTATGTCATTTTTATATGTTATTTATAACATTCTGCAATGTTTACACGTTGGCGACTATCGGGGTGATGCATTTGCTTCTTGATAAACTTAATCTTTAGTTATCCTTATCTAAATAACATACCGTTTCATTAAACATCGTTGACCAGCAAATTAACTTTTACACAAACATCGGCAGTTATAAAAAAATTGGCAAATATTTAAGAAAAACATTAATTTACCTATCTTGTTATTATTTTTTCTTAAGGGTTCATCGGGCGCAGTAGCAGCGGCAAGTGGATCGACCGTCGGTGCTATAGTTGGAGCAGTTGGTGGTCCACCAGGAGCGGCCATTGGTGCAGCAGTAGGAGGATTCCTTGGAAAGCTATTCGGAGAATAAAGATACTGCAAGAGTGGATTTTATATGTATTTTAACTTTGGTGTTAGAAAAAAAAAAGACAGTCTAAAAGATGAAATGAGAAAAAATATAGGGAAGCATTTAAATGTTCAAAATTATTACTTGATATTCAAGCAGACTTGAATATGATTCTGAAGAATAATAAATCTTTAAGATAAATTAATACGAGCAAAACCAGTGCCGTATATAGAAATTGTTTTTTACACCAAAAGTTTATATTTGATGTCACAAAGCTTTTTTTTTTTATTTCTTATCCGATCTTCACCAAACTTATACAAAATGTGTTTGCCAATAAGTCCTCGGCCAAGTTCGATATCTAGCTGACCATACTTACTGACCCTAATCACATAGACTCATAAAAATACTGAAACATTCATTCTAAATCTTGCTCAAAAAGCCATTCATCCTAATTACCTAGACTCATAAAAATAATGAACCATTCATTCTAAATCTTCCTCAAAAAACCATTCATCCTAATTACCTAGACTCATAAAAATACTGAAACATTCATTCTAAATCTTCCTCAAAAAACCATTCATCCAAATTACCTAGACTCATAAAAATAATGAACCATTCATTCGAAATCTTCCTGAAAAAACCATTCATCCTAATTACCTAGACTCATAAAAATACTGAAACATTCATTCTAAATCTTGCTCAAAAAACCATTCATCCTAATTACCTAGACTCATAAAAATACTGAAACATTCATTCTAAATCTTGCTCAAAAAACCATTCATCCTAATTACCTAGACTCATAAAAATAATGAACCATTCATACTCAATCTTCCTCAAAAAACCATTCATCCTAATTACCTAGACTCATAAAAATAATGAACCATTCATCCTAAAACTTGCTCCAAAAGTTACTGAACCATTCATTCTAGTCCATCTAGACTCACTAAACACTGAACCATTCATCCTACAACTTACATCTAAAGTGTACTTTTTACTATACAGATGATTAGGTAGTTGTGGGAGACATGCACTTTTATCAAAAGCAGCGCTAGTTTTTCTTTGTTTTACAGACAAATGTATATAGCTTTTGGCATACCATCAATTACGGTATTCTGTTAGGGCGCTCGATGCTTTCGTCGTTCTCCATGTAGACTGACATCGTCTAGTGTTGTAGCCCTGTTTAGGAAATTTTTGTCTGTCGAGTATTTTAAGGGGATATTTTTCATACAATGTTGACGGCTTCTTGCTTAAGATTAAGCAGTATATAACCACAGAAATATCTGGTTCAGGTGCAATATTTTACCAACAGTCTACTTGCCCGATATATGGGGACCGAAGGGAAAACGGAACAAGGATGAATATTCAAAAGGGACTGCTACTTTCCTTAAACACGGAAACCACAGTAACGCAGGCATTCGTGTACAAAAGGCAAACACACATACACGCACATAACTATCTCACATAGATAAACAGACAAGTAAGATATAACAACACTGTAGGGCACCGACTAAGACACTGACGCACACGCACACACACACATAAGCAGGAGAAACAACAAAAACCGCCAAAATTGAGTGGGAAAGGGGGTGGGGGGAGGGGAGGGGGGGAGGGGCAAGAAAACTTACTCAAAGTAAAAGGGGATGAAATGACAAAACAAGTGAGCGCAAATGCAAGGTAGAGGATTGGGGCGATAGGTGGTGAGGAGAGGAAAGAAACGCTGACAACAAACAAGACAACATACGCAACACGAAATACAAGACAGACAGAAAACATGTTGGAAAATTTGTCGACAATGTCTAAACAAATCTTGTTATCTTGTTTTCAAAAGCACTAGGCAGATTTACATTAGACTTCACAGGAATGATCCTTAGGTGGCCCCTTTTAGGATTGCCCAAAAATTTTAAATCCATGCAACATTCTGGTTACCATGGCAACCGAAAGGAAAACCTTGAAAAAAATTTTTTTGTCCAAAACCTCAAGGCGTAGTGCCTCAATATTTGGCATGTGACAGTATCTAATTGTTCTCTTATAAGATTGTTCAAAGTATGCCCCTGGGATGAAAAGAGGCCCCGCCCCTTGTTGCATTGCTTAGTGGTCCTTTAACAGGATTGTTAAAATTATCCCCCTTTAGGTCAAAAGAGGTCCCATCCAGGGTGTCCGGAGTTTAACATGGATATATATAGGAAAAAAATGTTACACATCTTTTTGCCTGAAACTACAAGGCATATGCTCGTGACATTTGGTTTGTTGCATTGGCTAGTGGTACTCTACTAAAATTGTTCAAATTATGCCCATCGGGTGAAAAGAGGCTCTGCCCTTGGATCCCAAGTTTAACATAGACTTACATAGGTAAAAAACTTTCAAAATCTTTCTGTCTGAAAGTTCATGCCAAGGCTTTTGATATTTGCTATGTTGCATTGCCTAACAAGATTTTTCAAATGTACCCCTGGGGTGAAAAGAAGCCCCGCTCCATTTTTATATTACTTTTATAAGAACAAATACTTCAAAAATTATCTGATCATTTTTCCTACATTGTTGAATCATAATTACCTGTTCCTACATTGTTGAATCTTAATTACCTGATGGCCCCAAATAATTAAGGGTCACTTGACTGTGACCCTGACTTACTGACCTACTTGCTTGTTTTTTTTTTAAATACAGCCTTGAAATCTGGATGACATATATACCATTGTGCACACTGACTTTATCACTGACTATTAGTGACCTTGAATGTGACCTACTGATCTCCATCATTATTGTGTTAGCATCAGTTTGTATTTTGACACATATAGCTCATATTGATCAGTTGAGCGATCCAGGGTCATCATGTCCCTCATGTTTTATTTAAACGTGTTTTCCCTGATACACTTTCAATTATATATTCCACTTGTAAGTGTATGCGAAAAAGATTTCGTGTTAATTGCAAATATAAGCAGTCATTGTAGTAGTAAAATCATCGTAAGTTAAATTGCACTCGTTTTTCTTTTCTTTTTTGCAAGATTGTGCAGTCAAAATAATCAATTTTTCTTCATTGTAAAATACGCTATGAGACATACAAATATTTCATGCACACGAAAAATATTTTACAAAATAAGTAGCGCAGCTCCATTATTAGGAAAATTGGACTTACATTGAGTTTTCCGCAAATCAATGCGGAAGTCACTGTATGGACAATTATGATATTTCGCTGGAGAACGGGTGTTCTGATCCTAGCAAGAATCAGGTCAGTTGACAATTTGTTGTTAGCATGTCACACTAAACAAGTCAAACGTTTTTCCGCCGCCAGAAATGTATATTCAGATCAGTCATAATGAATATCATTTTTTATTGTGAGTAATGTTTTGTGGGCTAATTATCTCAAAAACAATTGGGGTCTTTACAGGTCATGGCAATCTAAATATATTAGATTATATCCTAAAAATGTCTAATGTCTATAGTTTATGCAAACTAACCACACTTTCCTAACCAGAATTCTAACAGATGTAATTGTAAACACATTTCCATTTACTGTACTCAACAAACTTTATATATCTCTATCAAAGGTTATCATCTCACTGAACAGCTGATTATTTGTTTACATGTTATGTACGCAGGTATTGATGACGTCATATGCATGAATCCGTTAATACAATTTCATATAAACAAAGCAGCGCATTATTCTACAAATCTCCGATAATCGTGGTAATCCTACATCACAACCAAATTATAAAATTATTATATCTAAGCCAAATGTACCACATGAAAGGCGAAAATTGTAAAAATAAAAATGGAAACAAAAGGATCGTGTGAACTAGGTCACAGTCATCCGAAAGCGAAAGTTGAAGATGGTCGTAACTTAAGTGGCAGGGGCCAGTTTCGCATTTGGCCCGGGTACTTTTTTTAAATAAAATAGACATATGTACTTTACAGGCATATATATTCAACTGGTTATTTATGATGTTTATAGAATTAAGGATTCCTGCGTACGAGTGATTATTGTGTAAAATAAATGTGTGCATGTATCGATTTTCCTAGCTCCATGTAGACGGCCGGGTCTAAAATTTTACCTGAGGTAACGGAAGTCAGACGAACTGGAAACGGTCATCCATCCATCCAGCTTCAGCTCAAATTTGCGGAAAAAGTAAACGGTTATGAGACACTTTTCTTCTCACCATTATTTAAGTCTGGCCACATGCTTTAAAAATATGCATGTGCTTTAGGTCAGTCATTTGCGGATGATACGGTACAGGTCGCGCAAGGTGTGCATTTTGGGCCATTTTTGTCTAAAAATTTAGTGTCCTGAAACCTGCGTTTTACTCGTTTTTTATCACAGAAGCAACAGAATCGGCAGACTGAAAATGTTACATAATGAAGTGCTATGTCTACGCAAGACATTTGCTTAACAATTGCCTTGAATTTGTCGAAATTGGATTTTTTTATGGGTTTTTTTTCGCACTGGTATCAGCGCAGAGTTGTGGAGTTTTCAGATTTACTGTCCCTTGCCCCCATAATGGTGTGTTACGAAGATGGTCGAAACGTGTGATGTGGCCCAAGTTTTTTTCTTATTTTAAAAAAAAAATGATAAAAAAAAAAAAAAATATATATATATATATATATATATATAAATGTAATATTTTATCATTTAAAGGTCCATTACTAAGGGAAAGTGAGTTGGCAATTTTTTTCATTGCCAGTGCATAGACTTCCGCAAGACACTAAATAATGAAGATTGGCAGGTCAAAATTTACAGAAGGTCTTTGGAACTCAAAGAAATGTATGTGTATTATGTTGAAATTTCAATGAATCGACAGAATGACCCCCCAGGTCTTTTTAACTTTCTTCATACTTCATAGAAAAATAATTGTACATATACTGCGATTTATTTCGAATTTCTACATACCAACTTTCATTTTCCAATAAAATGAAATAGTTTCTGTGCTTTTTAAAAGAAATTAAAATGTTCACTTTCCTTAGTATTGGACCTTTAAATAAAGTATTAGTGTATCACACATCTACGAATAAAAAAATCTGTACATCATGGAAAACCTGTCACGTGACTTGCTCCATGTCGCACACGCGAAAAAAATTAGCATACCAATAAACCCACCGCCTCCTGGCGGCGGGTAATGAACTGTTAACTCCATTAATTTTTGGACACACCGATCAAGCTCTGGGGACACTGCTTTCGATCGAGGAATAACAAGATTCTTTGCTTGTAACAGTCTGTATAAAATCAGATAACAGGATCAGTCATTGTTTGTATCTATTTTATTCGTGGTTCTATTATGCATGTCTTTTCTATAATTCCAATTTATTTTATTTTTTAATTGTTTTAATGACTGCAGAAAAAGTAGTGTGAAAACATAAGCTGTTAAACATTCTTATCAAGTGTTCTAATATATGTTGGCAATCTCTTTTATATTATTGTCAAAAACATTATTAAATTATTCAGCGTTTAGAACAGCAAACAGTTTAACAATCACAAAAATAAGTGTTATTACAACTTCCACGCATTATAGAAAGTCGTACATAAACGTCTAGAACGGACAATAAAACGATAAAAATATATGTTTTTGTGACATTATAGTATATTGCTGAACTCGTGAATGAATTAAAGCATATAATAATTAAATGCAAAGTTTCAATAATAAAAAATTGAGTAAACGTATGCAGAATTATAAATTATACTTCCAGTAGTTCATAATATCCAGTGTTGCATTAGTTATCTTAACTTTATATGTTTTATGTATTTATATATGTATGTCTGCCACTAATTGTAATAAAATAATTTCTAAAATCACAATGGTTATGGTTTTACATGAAGTTAGATCTTGATTTTACTTATATATTTTTATACATAAAGTATGCCCACGGGCAGAATTCGAGCCCGCCAGCTGTCAAATATGACCTTTACCTTGGTCCTAGTTCTTGCGTATGACACTCCGTCTCGTAATGGTGAACATTCATGCCAAGTTACATCAAAATTCCAACACGCATAAGGAAGAAATGTTCGAGACAAACTTCAATTTGACCTTTGTCCTCCAACTGTGACCTTGACCTTTGAGATAGAAACATGGGGTTTGGCAAGACAAGTCTTCTCATTGTGGTTAACATTCATGCCAAATATACAAAAGATTGTACCATGCATGTCAAAGTTATGGTCAGGCCAAAATCAGACGGACGGACGCACGGACGGAAGCACGCACGGACGGACGCACGCACGCCCATACACCGAAAGTGGCGACTATATCGAGCTCACCGCAAGCTGGCTCGACAAAAATGATGCTAAGTTTACAGGCCAAACATAACGTCATTGAAGATTATGCCAAATAGAAATTTGGATATAGAGCATTAGCATTCAGAACCTCCTCTTGCAAGGGGCCCTCAACTCATAGTTATTTTAATATAAAAAAATAACTCTTTTTTTCAATCGGCATTTTGATAATTAAAGCTACTTTCCATAGAACAATTAATTTTCTTTACGAAAAAATAAATCTGCGTGTACGTGGTCAAATAATTTTGATTTTTTATATGTAAACAGTGAAATTTGTATTCAATGATTCCTATTGGAAATATCACGAAACCACTAACTTGGCGCTGACTGCATTACAAGGGAAACTGGTTTTTCTGCACCAGAGATGTGGTGTCGATTGTGATAAATATAAATTTTAGAATTTGCTTTACAATCAACCCTAAGATGAATTTTGTAACTAACTGTCGTCCGCCATTCTTATAAACATAGTGCAGTTAATCTTGACGCGTACGCATATACATATACTTTCGGATATAAACAGTGCCACACCAGACTGATCAAGAAACGATTAATAATAATGAGGAAACAATGATTCATGTTTCTTAATCCTTAACATATAAATTACGGTCAATTCATCTTACTGAAATCTAGAAATTAATTCTGGCGATTGCATTTTGTTTATTCTTTACATCCGGGGATAATTATACGTAAGGGAAAACAACTTTCAATTTGTTTTGAAATTAGGTTTCGGTACATGAAAAGTAGTCGATTACAAAGATTAAATGAAACTAAAATACAATAATTTGAATTTGCATAGTCTGAAACCGTGAATAAAAAAGATATAAATGCTCGAAAGTTCATAAAAATTAGCTTAAAATCAATATAATATAAGATTATTTTGCAAAACAGTATAATCTGAAAATAAAACGACTTTAAATTTCTCAGTCCTAGCCATACGAATGAGCGCGTTTGAGCAGGATTTCCTAAGATCTTCTCTTCATGTATGCCTGTGGAATAGATAAAACTTAACACCATGTATGGTTGAATATGTAAGACTAGTTCAAATGTAAAGTTTTGTAACGGACGAAATATCACGAATGAAGTAATTTCAATTCAATTAAATAAATACAATAAAAACATTTTCTAGACATATATTCAACATATAAAGGAACCACCAAAACAATTTAAGCGAAGAGAGAAAACGAGGGGTTCACAAAAATTGTGTATGCAGTAAATGCTAAAAAGCTGATATCGTACTGATGTTTATAAGCTTTTTTCCAGTATTGTAAATAAATGCACAAAATATCAAACAAAATTACAGTTCATTGAAAAAAAAAATGCAATTTACAATGCAGAGGTCGAAACATATAAAAAAAAACTCCTCGTATTGGTTATCAACCATCTAACCAGAGTTTAAATAACAAGCATTTAAAATATATTGAGTGAGTGAGTTGGGTTTTACGGCGAACCGACACAAAAAGGTCATATATCGCTCAGAAAAATTGAGAACAATAATTGTAAAGCATCTCTAAAAACGCAAATTTTAAAGTAAAAACGTATATATATATACATATATATATATATTTTTTCATTAAGGGATATAATTATATTCAGAACAGTTGGCTTTCCCATACGTGAGATCCGCTAGGATACAAGTTCGCATTATAAATTATTATATAGTAGAGAGAATTTATACGAACTAAATCACCACCACAATTATACCAGACCAATTACGACAAAGCGCCTAGCAGTACAAACGAACACGCACATGCCACAGCAAGTCCACTAACCCAATAAGATTAGTTTCGGTGCTGCTTTATATACGAGGAGTGTTCGATATGAATTGCTTATTGTCCTCTAGCTCGATATCCACGTGGGGCACGATAAAAACCAATACCTACCTGTATAGGGTTATTCAATACCTACACAACGGTGTATAAATGTACATGTTAGACTAAGTGTAAGACATAAAATTCGCCATTTGAATACACGCAATCATTGACCACTGTAGTAAAAATGGTTGGTAGAAGCGTCGACAAGAAAGATGAAATACGGGCTTACATCAAAGCTCGCTCAAAACTTGGTTGTTCTTTGAAGCAGATGATGACTGAACTTTCTACTGCTTATGGACCTTCTTGTGTGTCTTATGACACAGTTCGGCGGTGGAAAAAGAAATCTGAGTCTGGTGTAGAGTCCATCAAAAATGCACCGAAATCAAGTAGGCCAAAATCTGCATCTCGTAAAGAAATCGTTTCCAAAATAAAGGAAATCATTGAAGGAGATGCCAGATTTACAGTTCGTGATATTGCACGAAAGGTAGGCATATCACTATCCGAATCAACGGTTCACCTTATTTTGAAGAAGCATTTGAAAGTCAGAAAGATTTCTGCTAGATGGGTGCCACATCTGTTGACTGATGAGCAAAAGAGGCAACGGGTTAAAGTGGCCAAAAAACTGCTTCAAATGTTCCCAAAATATGACAAAAAGCAGTTTGCCAATGTCGTCACAGGTGATGAAACCTTGGTCCATTATTTTGAGCCCGTCAGAAAGGTTAGCAATAAGATCTGGGCCACTAAACACAGCAAACGCCCAATAATTGCCAAACGTTCTTTGAGTGCAAAGAAGGTTTTGTATGCAATCTTCTTCTCTGGTGAAGGACTCGCAATAAAAGTGCCGGTGAAAAAGTGCAAAAGCATCATCGGAAAGTACTACAAAGACGTAGTACTGAAGAAACTGAAAAAGTATTATCAGAAACGACGCCCTGTCACTGGTTTTAAACATGTCCGTCTTCTACATGACAATGCCCCCGCTCATACCTCCGCAATAGTTACGGCGTTTTTGAAAAAAGAAAAAGTAACTGTTTTGCCTCACCCCCCCCCCCCCCCCCCCCCCCCCCCCCCCCCCACCACGTATTCCCCAGACCTTGCCCCATGTGATTTCTTTTTGTTTCCGGAATTGAAATCATTCCTTGCTGGGCGGAAATACCAGTCCCGACAGGCACTTGGATCTGCCATTCATCAGTACCTTATTACTGTGCCCAAATCAGCGTACCGTGACGCCTTCAAGAAGTGGATACATCGGCTGAAACTTTGCATTTCTAGCCACGGGGAGTACTTCGAGGGCATGAAATGAGCCCTTTTGGGCTAACTTGAAATTTGAAATTTCTAGATAGAAATAAGCAATTCATTTCGAACATCCCTCGTACGAGCCAGAATTGTACTACACATTCGTACTGGTGTGGCATGTGCGTGCGTGCGTGCGTGTGTATATGTGCGTTTGCGTGTGCGTGTGTGTGTGTGTGTCTGTGTGTGTGTGTGTTCGGGTTTAAAGTCTTTTTCAACTATTTTTCAGTCATATAAATGACGGTGTCTTTTTTGTAGCAGTGAGCACAATGCCAAACTTTATAGTGCTGCCTCACTGGAATACCACGCTGTAGACACGTGGCATGATACCCCAGCCAGTCACATTATACTGACACCGGGCTGACCAGTCCTGACCAGTCCTAGCACTATCCTCTTAATGCTGAGCGCCAAGCGAGGAAGCTAGTAGTACCATTTTTTACGTCAGGTATGATGCCGCCGGGGATCGAACCCACGACCTCCCGCACCCGAAGACTGTCATTTAGTTAAAATGTATTTGTTGATTTTTGGCCTAAAATCAGTATATGGTAATTTCAATTTAGATTGTTGTAATGAAAACGATTTTTTGCTGCGGTATCAGCATTCTCACTCCTATAAATACCAACATGACTAGGAATCCAACAAAATATTATGGACTTCTTAAAAGATAGTTCATGAACCCTAAAAAGAATATTTTGAATGAAACGATTTTCCATATTGCAGTCTTAAATTGATTGTAAAACTGAAAGTTTGTGGGAAAAGATAATAAACTTTTCTTCGTTGTAGTTTGAAATAAAAATATGCGCCAGATCAATAGCTTTTACCTCGGCTGAAAACCTTGTGGCGTTATTTGGCAAACGTAATTTTGATTGATGTAGGTGGCTGACGGCGGCGCAGCAAACCTTTAAATCATCTTTCGATCCGTCTGTATTGATTGGGAAATGATCTTTGTAAGTCAGGGTTTGTTTCTGAATTTTGAAGGCAGTTTTATTATCAAAAATATCTGTAGGAGAATATTTTGGTCCATGGTGGTGTATCCGCAACTGAATCTTCGTTTTTGTCATCGAATTCAAAGTCAGTTTTCTTCATAAAGGTGATAATGCGGAATCCAAAAGTTTTTTTTCTTTTTTTTTTCTTTGGTTTTCTTTCATATGAATTGAAGTACTTAGATTTAATATAATTTTATGAGCAGGATTGGATTTGTTTGCAGCCACTCTCAAAGCATATTGCAGTTTTTTACGTAGGGTGTAAAGGGAGGGTTCGTTTGCTACAACATACAAGCTTGCAACAAACGAAGTTCTTAGTGCACCAAGAGCCATACGAACGAAGACCTTGATTATGGATGGTATCTAACATTTGTAAATAAGACACACTTGCTAAAACATAAACATCACAATCGTAGTCTAGCTCGGATCTATTCAAAAACTTTATAAAGTCTTAACAAAACCTTAAATTTCGATCGGCTCTCCAGTCAGTATTTGATTTGAAAAGTTCAATGATTTCAAACATTTGGATTTCAGGTATTTTATATGTGGTGTAAGAGAAAGCTTTTTTATAAAGAATAACACAAAAAAATTGCTGTGTCAACAACGGGTACTTTTGTACAATTTAGGAAACGCTCAGCGTCACAATGTTGCTTCCATGATTGACAGGAGTAGACACACTGAGTTTTCGACTTAGAAAATATAAAACCATTTTCCTTGGCCCAAGTTTGAACTTTATTCAAACACTGCTGTAATTGGCGTTCAGTTGTACACATTTTTTAACGATAACATATCAAAACGATAAAGATATATAATGAACAATTTGTCCCTGCTCATAAATATTTTACAATATTATAAGAGTGTAACAGATAAAATAGAACCTTGCGGAACTCCTTGGTCTTGCTCAAAAGTGCCAGAAAGGGTAGAACCATCATGTACTTTAAAATTACGATCAGATAAAAATTCTGATATAAATGTTCGAAGACGGCCTTTAAACCTAGGTCGTCAAGGTCATTCATAATACCAAATTTCCATGTCTTATCATAAGCATTTTTAATCGAAGAAGACAGACACTAGATGCCTTTTTTAAAAAATGCATCACGAATAAAATTTTCCAGTCGAAGAAGATGATCAGTCGTGCTGCGCTGCTTGCGAAAACCGCTTTGAAAGTTTGTAATTAGGCCTTGGGATTCAAGATACCAAACTAGTCTTGAATTCATCATACGTTCTAGAGTTTTACATAAACGACTAGTAAGTATGTCTATAATAACTGGGGTTTGTGCTATCTTTCCCGGGTTTGATATGGGAATAACTATAGCTTCTCTCCAGGAATCTGGAAAAGTACCAGTTTTCCATGTAATATTGTAAATTTTAAGGAGTAGGTCTAACGACTCTTGTGGTAAGTGTTTTAAAAGTTGGTAATGAATTTGGTTTGGACCAGCTGCAGTTTCATGATATTTATCTAGAGAGTTAAGTAACTCTGTAAGCGAAAAAGGATTTTTGTAATCCTTATCATTATTTCAATGAAAGTTCAGAGGTTTGCTTTCTTTAGTTAATTTAATGTTTTGAAAACACTGATTATAATTATCTGATAAAGAGAATTTTGAAAAATGTTCACCAAGAGTATTGGCGATGTTCTGATTGGTTAATACAATAGACTCGTCTTGTTTTGTTAGATGAGAAACGTTGGAAGTTTTTCCTTTTCCGCTTATTTTACGAATCGTTTCCCGGACTTTTTTTAATCGACGACCTAGAATTAAGTTTAGATACGTATGAATGGCAGAACTTTATCTTTGCTTGTTTTATAGTTCTGCGAGCTTTTGCTCTCAGAACCTTAACAGAATGTAGATTGCCTTTTGTCGGCCGAATATTGAACTTTTTAATGGCCGCTCTACGTTTTCGCGGTCTTACACTCATCATTTTACCATGGTTTATTTTAAACATTTATGGTTACTATTGTTTGAAGTTTTTGCAATGGATTTGTCAGCAATATCGGACAAAATGATAGAAAACTGATTAATAGGATAAAAATTTTTTTATGAAATTCTCAAAAGTCAAATAATTTTTACACAAAGACTGATATTGTTCCCAGTCAGCTTTATTAAATCTAAAATAAGATGGATCATCTGACGGTGTTTTTATTTTGAAAAAATACATGACAAGATAATCGGAAAATGATCACTTCCATGTAAAAAAACAAAGACAAATATCAAACAGGGAATGCCACGTACCAAAATCGCAGCCTCCCCAAAACAAAACCTACAGCACGCAGACGTGCACACCACAAACACACACACACATACACGTGCACACACACACAAAGCCAACACACGAGGACAAAACGAACAAACAAAGGAACACACACATACACGCGCACACACACAAAGCCTACACAAGAGGACAAAACGAACAAACAAAGGAACACAGTGGGGCACCGCCTTGGAACGGTCAGTGGCAAAAACACCACTGGGGAGCTTAAACCGGTTTATGGTGCGCACCCAACCTCACTCTTACCCCCACCATGTTCCAAAGACACAGGACAGTGATCTAGCACCTTCCATTTAAAGACAAGAAAAAGGCTTGGTATGATCGAGAGAAAGAAATAACGTCTTGTGGCATGATGAAGGTATGTATTCGATTTTTCATTCAGTAAACAGAAAGAATTTCTCTCAATAAAGGTTTCAATAATTTGACCTCTAGTATTGTTCTCAGAGCAGCCCCAAATTCATGATGACCACTGAAATCTCCCAACAGAATAAAAGGTTGCGGTAGTTGATTGATAAGGTGGTCAAGCTCTTCAAGATCAAGTACATATTTTGGAGGTATATATATTTAACAAAATGTAATAGGTCGATGCATAGTAATATGTAATGCAACTGACAGAATAGTAGTATTCAAAACAATTTTTCTTTGCGGACATGCAATATTTTATCCACAAGAATCTCATTCTGAACTTTCCTTTATAAAGTCAACATTGAAAGGGTTATATTTTGATACAAAAATGTAGAAGATGGAGAATTTCATTATAATTAATGTTAAGACCACAACAGGTCCATTGGATTATCAGATTTGACTTAAAATATTTTATCTGGAAATATTGTATTCACATTAATCCGTCTTTTCAGAAGAAGGGATCCTAGCAGTTCTTTTCTCCGTCGAAGGTTTAGTTTGTACGGCTAGAGGTTTAGACGAGCGTTCACATCCTCCACATCTCCATGTCTACATCTATTGCTAGATGTTCAAACCATTTGTAGCGGTTAATGGGATCATCAGATCCCTTTCCCACTCCACCGATACTCAGTTAATTTATTGTTTAGGTGTTTTATCCACCTTTGCCGGTGTTGAATTACTTGTTGAATTGTTAGATGAATGCTTGTTTAATTGTTTATACGTTGTGGTCGTGGCTAGTAATTAGGAATTTTTGTATTGCGGCTGGAGTTTTAACTGGAACAGGTTTTTGTACATTTGTTGGTTGTTTACTAGGTACCGAAGTTTGATTTTGTTGAACAGCTCTTGAATTTGTTTGGATAAAAGCATCAGTGCACAGCATTGTAATGCTAGAGACAGATTTTGTTATTGATGAATAGATATGTGCAAGTGTTGGAGATGTAAATTTGGCACTGGAAATTTGTCTTGCTTCTGGAAACCCAATGCATTGTGTTAATTTGACATGAAGAACCTACTTTTCGATTTTCCATGTCTTGTAATCACGGCACTTGGCTAAATGTGGCTCGCTGCAACTCACAACGCAGCGGACGACACCAGGTGTCGTGTTCATGAGAATGGTCAACCTGGTCGCACTTTGGGCAAGTGTAATCACCTTTGCACTTTTTCTTGTTGTGCCCGCACTTAAAGTAATAGTAGCATTGAAAAGGATTAGGAATATATTTTGTATCTGTTGTCATCAGATATCCAACTTTTATGACTGTAGGAAGAAACGGAGTACCAAAGCGTGGGGTTAATGCCAAACGGTAGAATAATCTTCTTTAATTATCAGCACTTGGTACCTTTTGGCATTAATCCCATGAGAGGTAAGAATAATAGTGTTTGTGTTAATCTATTTTCCTAATCGTTTGGTCTTGATACGTCTAGCAGCAGTGACATGATGTTTTGTAGGACCTTGCATGAATTTCGTGTCCAAAATCCCAGCAAAATCAGGACAACAATTGACCCCCTTGAGGAATTCAGAGTAAAATGTGCAATTCAATTACATGACTGGTTGAAAAAAGACTGGTTGAAAAAAAAGATGTTAAAGAACGTAAATTGCGAGCATAGTTGCTTTCTCAACTTCAACGAGCAAATCACTTGTGCATAGTTTCTTGACTGACTTCGGTACATCAGTAATACTCTCGATTGTTTTTTTTTTAAATTATAAATGGAGAGAGGCTTGACAATTTAAATTTTTCGTCTGTTGATTGGAATAAAAGAAGTCGTGGAAATGCCATGTTGGAAAGGATTAATCGGTAAGAAGGGTTCTCACCAGTCTGTTTCGGTATGCGGTTGTTCTTTTTTATTTTGGTTTCCCATATTAAATGTTTAAAATTCGTTACTTGCAGCTCCATCCGCCGCGGAGTCCAACAAGGGAACATGTAAACAGAGCGGATATCCAGTTCATACATGTTCGGGATACTGAAATGATATACTCGGACAAGTATTTTGCAGTCTCGTGTATTACAAAAATGCAATAAGCGGATTCAAGGGATTGCTACTTGACACAACCAATTGGCCCTAAGCAACCGCCTTCTAGGAAATAAAGCTGAAATACATATTACCATTAAGTTTTCAATCACGTTGTGAACGTATCATAAAGTTTTCTGAACGTATAAAAATATAACAATAGAAAAAAATATATGACATTTTGTATAATACGGTGGTATGTTTATGAAATATGTTTTTTTTAAGATTAAATTATCTCGTACGCACGACATCTTATCTTGAGCGATCAACATCTTATGTCGTGCGCACGACATCTTATCTTGAGCGATCAACATCTTATCTCGTGCGCACGACATCTTATCTCGAGCGATCAACATCTTATCTCGTGCGCACAACACCTTATCTTGAGCGATCAACATCTTATCTCGAGCGATCAACATCTTATCTCGAGCGATCAACATTATCTTAAGCGATCAACATCTTATCTCGAGCGATCAACATCTTATCTCGTGCACACGACATCTTATCTCGAGCGATCAACATATCATCTTGAGCGATCAACATATTATCTTGAGCGATCAACATCTTATCTCGAGCGATCAACATATTATATTGAGCGATCAACATATTACCTTGAGCTCGAGATAATATGTTGATCGCTCAAGATAATATGTTGATCGCTCGAGATAAGATGTTGATCGCTGAAGATAATATGTTGATCGCTCGAGATAAGATGTTGATCGCTCAAGATAAGATGTCGTGCGCACGAAATAAGGTGTTGATCGCTCGAGATAAGATGTTGATCGCTCAAGATGATATGTTGATCGCTCGAGATAAGATGTCGTGCGCACGAGATAAGATGTTGATCGCTCAAGATAACATGTTGATCGCTCGAGATAAGATGTTGATCGCTCAAGATAAGATGTCGTGCGCACTAGATAAGATGTTGATCGCTCGAGATAAGATGTTGATCGCTCAAGATAATATGTTGATCGCTCGAGATAAGATGTTGATCGCTCAAAATATATATGTAGATCGCTCGAGATAAGATGTTGATCGCTCAAGATAAGATGTCGTGCGCACGAAATAAGATGTTGATCGCTCGAGATAAGATGTTGATCGCTCAAGATAATATTTCGATCGCTCAAGATAATATGTTGATCGCTCGAGATAAGATGTTGATCTCTCAAGATAAGATGTCGTGCGCACGAGATAAGATGTTGATCGCTCGAGATAAGATGTTGATCGCTCAAGATAATATGTTGATCGCTCAAGATAATATGCTGATCGCTCAAGAAAATATGTTGATCGCTCGAGATAAGATGTTGATCGCTCAAGATGAGATGTCGTGCGCACGAGATAAGATATTGATCGCTCGAGATAAGATGCTGATCGCTCAAGATAATATGTTGATCGCTCGAGATAAGATGTTGATCGCTCAAGATAATATGTTGATCGCTCAACAAAATATGTTGATCGTTCGAGATAAGATGTTGATCGCTCAAGATAAGATGTCGTGCGCACGAAATAAGATTTTGATCGCTCGAGATAAGATGTTGATCGCTCAAGATGATATGTTGATCGCTCGAGATAAGATGTCGTGCGCACGAGATAATATGTTGATCGCTCGAGATAAGATGTTGATCGCTCAAGATAAGATGTCTTGCGCACGAGATAAGATGTTGATCGCTCGAGATAACATGTTGATCGCTCAAGATAATATGTTGATCGCTCGAGATAAGATGTTGATCGCTCAAGATAATATGTTGATCGCTCAAGAAAATATGTTGATCGCTCGAGATAAGATGTTGATCGCTCGAGATAAGATGTCGTGCGCACGAAATAATATGTTGATCGCTCGAGATAAGATGTTGATCGCTCAAGATAAGATGTTGATCGCTCAAGATATGTTGATCGCTCGAGATAAGATGTTGATCGCTCAAGATAAGATGTCGTGCGCACGAGATAAGATGTTGATCGCTCAAGATAATTTAATCCTAAAAAAAATAATTGCATGTCCTAAACATACCACTGTAGTATAACGTAAATGAGCCAAAAAAAATCAGAAAATGTGCAATATAGAAATAAAAACACATATCTTTTGTGCTAGGATATGATGGAAATATTCATATTAGACTATATGTGAAAGTTACGGCCCTTGCTTTGTCAAAATATGGAAACATTTGGATACTTCTTTTGATGGTACAATTTAAGATTTGGTTTTTGAATTGTTCCGTTCAGCCGACATTATAAGTAGTAGAGGACATGTAACCGAGTTGTGAAAACCTCTATCTTTCAATATTTTGGTTCGTCTGTCTGCTTGTTTCTATACATATCAATGTCGTAACACATTTATCAGATTCGTACCTTCCTAACCGTTATATCAAATCAATTTGAATTTGCGCAAGTATCATTTCAGTACAGAAAGATCAAACCGTTTTTTTTTGTTTTTTTTTCATAAGGTCGAGAACAGGCCAAACTTTCATATTAAGGTCACGTGTGGTTAAAGGGGCTTAATATTATATATAGATATACATGTACTTATCAGTCATTTGATTGTTATCAGTAAAAATGCATTAAGATGTTCCAATTAATGTAGGTATATTCGTTTATAAGAGATCACTCCATAAATGAAATATTATCCTAACACGAAGCTTCAAATTCATACTTAAGCAAAAGCCTTTAAAATTGATGTATCCGCATATGTTCAAAATGTCTTGCTATAAACAAAAAATCAAATGTTTTAAATTTGTATCTTTCCCATCAATAAACATGTATCTGTATTTTTATTTCGTTTGAAAATATCAAATATGATTTTACAGTTGTTTAAGAGCTTCCGTAATCATATTTTGTTGTCTCCATGTTAAAGGTCATCATCATGTCAGCAATTTAATTTCTTATCCAAATATTTCTGTATCAGATATTTCAAAATTCTATTAATCTTGTAGATGTACACAATGTAAGTGATGTTTTTTTCAGCAAAATAAAAACAACTATTCCTCTCCTTTGTCTACTATGATAAAATCCCATTACCCGAGAATGAGATATTTTGATCAGTTCAATCTTTTTGACACGTGACAAAGCGAAAAGTGACAATCAGGTCATGTGAACGCGCTGATGTATTTTATCACATATTTGTAGGTATTTATGACAGATATCATATGGCAGCGTGCGTGACATTGATATTGTTAACCCTGGAAACAGAATGTCACCACTCGGTTTTCGCCTCGGGTGACATTATCCATGTCACACACGCTGTCATATGATATTTATATAATGTCATCTGCTAAGAATTGCATCTTGTCACTCATATTTCTTTTCAAATGAATTTAACAAATTATTCCAATACAAATGTGATATCTATTGTTCAAATCTGACCAATAACTTCACTTTCTTTTCCTTATTTTGTTGAATTTTCTATTGTTATAACGCCAATTGCGAATACCTCAACTGAAAAGGGGACATATTTTCTGTCTGCCTCAAACTTGTTTCCGCCTTTTGTCTCAAACATGCATATATTTTCAGAAGTGTTTATGAGAATCTACATAACGATTTGGCAACTGATTAGAGCGGGATTATGACCCTTGCGTCTATTCACAGTTTATCGTCACTTAATTTATCTAGCAGATGTTTGGTATGCAAGTATGCAAGGAAAATATGCAAATCGATCTTAAGTTAGACTTTTTGAGATGAACTCAATGAGAGGTACAGCCTCAAATTTAGACATAATATTTTTTTCGCACTCTATTCCGCTATGCCCGTAAATTGCAATAGGTGCGTAATGACGATATACAGAAAAGTAATGGTACCTGTATATAATGATATTATCCAATATATAAAACAATTTATCTTTCAGCAGGAAGACCATTAAGTTGAATTTAATAAAATAAGTAGATATTTAACTAAGTTTTAGTGCCACGATTACAACATAGTTCCAAATTTAATAGTAATTTAATGATATTCCTTCGACAAAATTCGTTTTACTACCTAGACATTATGTGTTAGACACGTACCAACTTCGTGGCATTGTCTCTATTCTATTTTTAGCAAAACATGTAAAACGTTTCATTGCGAGAGGTTAGAACTCACAATATTTTAAGTAACATGTACCCCATGTTCAGCCCTTTTACTGTTATAGGATATGCTTTTCTTTTTTATTGTTTCTGGCGGGACAACTGATGGACTCAGTGGTATGAAGTTCTTAAAGAACACCGTGATTAAGCTGTTTTGATATCTGTCCCTTAATAGCGTTTCACTCGTTGTGCTAGCTTTTGCAAAGATATGCGTTCATTTTGTCTTATGTTTTGAGAAACGAAGTATAAGACATTTAACATGGGAAATCTCTGGTCTCAACCGTACATCCGTTTTAATGAACTTTTATTGACTGGCAGCAAGAAACTGACTAAATAGAAAATAAATAAAATGAATGAGTTGATTTTACGGCGAATCGACACAAAAAGGTCATATATCGCCGAGAAAAATAAAGTTAAATGAATTACGTTAATTGTAAAGCATCTATAAAACTATTAAAGTAAAAAGGTACATACATATATAGCATAAAAAGACAATTGCAAACATAAAAATGTAAAACATGTAAATAAATCAAATAAAGTTCAGATTTTATGATATATGCCTATTTGTTTCAAAAATTGCAAAATTTTGTCGGCAGGAACTTGTTCAAACAACTCTTTTAACGATTCTACATTATAGTATGAATTGCGCTGTGGATCGAAGTCAACACAGTTGATTAAAATATGTTTAATAGAAAGCGGTGTTTGACATGGTACACACAGGCTGATCTTCATTGTTCAATAGATACGAATGAGTTAACCGAGTATGACCTATTCGACAACGAGAAAGAACAACTTCCTCCCTGCGAACAGATCTATTTCCCTGGTGCCATTCACCTAAAGTAGGTTTAATTTCACGAAGTTTATTGAACGAAGCATTGTTCCATGAAGACTGCCATTTAGTTAAAATGTATTTGTTGATATTTGACCTAAAATCAGTATATGGTAATCTCAATTTAGATTGATTTAATGAAAGTGATTTCTTTGCTGCGGTATCAGCATCCTCATTTCCATGAATACCAACATGACTAGGAATCCAACAGAATATGATGGACTTCTTAAAAGATAATTCATGAACCTTGACAAGAATATTTTGAATTAGAGGATTTTCTGTATGACGGCTGTGTATTGATTGTAATACAGAAAGTGAGTCGGAAAAGATGATAAACTTTTCTTCATTATATTCTGAAATAAATTTAAGGGCCAAATCAATAGCTTTTGCCTCGGCTGAAAAAATTGTAGCGTTATTTGGCAAACGTAATTTTGATTGATGCAGATGGCTAACGGCGGCACATCCAACCTTTGAATCGTCTTTAGAACCATCTGTATAAATTGGAAAATGATCTTTATAAGTCGACTTGATTTCAGGGTTTGTTTCAGACTTTTTCAAGGCGGTTTTCATATCAAAAAGAACTGTTGGAGAACTTAGAGTCCATGGTGGTGTATCCAAAACTAAGTTTTCTTTTATATCATCAAATTCAAAATCAGTTTCCTTCATAGAATTACTGATGTGAAATCCAAAAGGTTTTATTTGTTTTGGTTTTCTGTCATACGAATCCTGGTACTTGGGTTTAAATATGCTTTTATGAGCAGGATTGGATTTGTTGGCAGCTACCCTCAGAGCATATTGTAATGACAGTTTTTCACGTCTCGTGTAAAGGGAGGGTTCGTTTGCTTCAACATACAAGCTTTCAACAGGCGATGTTCTAAATACGCCAAGAGCAATACGAAGACCTTGATTATGGATAGTATCCAACATTTGTAAATACGATTTCCTGGCAGAACCATAAACAACACAACCGTAATCCAGCTTGGATCTAATCAAAGCTCTATAAAGTCTTAACAAAACCTTGCGATCTGCTCCCCAATCAGTATTTGAAATTACCTTTAAATGATTCAACGATTTCAAACATTTGGCTTTCAGGTGTTTTATGTGTGGTATAAAGGAAAGTTTTTTATCAAAAATAACACCAAGAAATTTTGCTTCGTCAACAACGGGTATTTTTGTACCATTTATTTGTTTGATTTGGGTTTAACGCCGTTTTTCAACAGTATTTCAGTCATATAACGGCGGGCAGTTAACCTAACCAGTGTTCCTGGATTATGTACCAGTACAGACCTGTTCTCCGCAAGTAACTGCCAACTTCCCCACATGTATCAGAGGTGGAGGACTAATGATTTCAGACACAATGTCGTTTATCAAATAGTCACGGAGAACATATGCCCCGCCCGAGGATCGAACTCGCGACCCCGCGATACGTAGACCAACGCTCTACCTACTGAGCTAAGCGGGCGGGTTTTTTGTACCATTTAGAAAAAGCTCAGGGTCACAATGACGTTTCCGTAATTGACAAAAGTGGACACACTGAGTTTTTGATTGAGAAAATTTAAAACCATTTTCCATGGCCCAAGTTTGAAGTTTATTCAAACACTGCTGTAATTGGCGTTCAATCGTACGCATATTTTTTTAACGATAACATATCAAAACATCATCAACATATAATGAACAATCTGTCCCTGGTAATAAACATTTCACTATATTGTTAATTTTGATGCTAAAAAGTGTAACAGATAAAATAGAACCTTGTGGAACTCCCTGTTCTTGCTCAAATGAGTCAGACAGGGTTGAACCAACACGTACTTTAAAATTGCGATCAGATAAAAATTGTGATATAAATGTTGGAAGACGACCTTTTAAACATAAGTCGTTAAGATCATTCATAATACCATACTTCCAGGTAGTGTCATAAGCTTTTTCCAAATCGAAAAAGACAGACACTAGATGCTCTTTTTTAACAAATGCATCACGAATAAAATTTTCCAGCCGAACAAGATGATCAGTTGTGCTGCGCTGCTTGCGAAAACCGCTTTGAAAGTTAGTAATTAGGCCTTGAGATTCAAGATACCAGACTAGTCTAGAATTGATCATACGTTCTAGAGTTTTACATAAACAACTAGTAAGGGCAATCGGTCTATAATTACTGGGGTTAGTGCCATCTCTTCCAGGTTTTGGTATTGGAACAACTATAGCTTCTCTCCAGGAATCTGGAAAAATGCCAGTTTTCCATGTAATATTATAAATTTCAAGTAGGAGGTCTAATGATTCTTGTGGTAAATGTTTTAAAAGTTGATAATGAATTTGGTCTGGGCCAGCTGCAGTATCATGACATTTGTCTAAAGAGTCAAGCAATTCTGTAAGCGAAAAAGGTTTATTATAATCTTCATCATTATTTGAATCAAAATTTAAAGGTTTACTTTCTTTAGTTGATTGAATGTTTTTAAACCTTTTATCATAATTGTCTGATGAAGAGCTCTTTGAAATAGTTTCACCAAGTGTATTGGCAATGTCCTCCTTGCTAGATGCAATAGACTGGTCTGCTTTTTTAAGATGGGAAACATTTGAAGTTTTTCCTTTTCCACTTATTTTACGAATCATTTCCCGGACTTTTTTAACCGATGACCTAGAATTAAGTTTGGAAACGTATGAATGCCATGATCTTTTCTTTGCTTGTTTTATAGTTCTGCGAGCTTTTGCTCTCAGAATCTTAACTGCTTGAAGATTGTCTTTTGTCGGTCGTATATTAAATTTTTTAATGGTCGCTCTACGTTTTCGAACAGCGGTCTTACAATCATCATTATACCAAGGCTTATTTTTATGTTTACCATTTCTTGAAGTTTTAGGAATGGACTTGTCAGCAATATCGGACAGAAGAACCGAAAACCGATCAATAGGATCATAAAAATTAGTAAAATTCTCCGAATTCAAATCATTTTTACATAACGTTTCAAATTGCTTCCAGTCAGCTTTATTAAATTTGAAATATGAAGGGTGGTCTGATGGCAGATTAGAAGTATTTGAAATAATAATTGGAAAACGGTCACTACCATGCAAGTCATCCAGTACTTTCCATTCAAAATCAAGAAAGATGTTCGGTTGACAAATTGTCAAATCAAGCGAAGAAAAGTTACCTGTTGCAGGATGAAGATACGTTTTTGATTTATCATTTAATAAACAGAGGGCATTTCTTTCAATAAAAGTTTCAATAATTTGACCTCTAGTGTTGCTGTCAGAACAGCCCCAAAATTCATGATAACCATTAAAATCTCCCATAAGCAAAAAAGGTTGTGGTAATTGTTTAATAAGATCATCAAGATCTTCAAGATTTAGTTTAAATTTGGGAGGTATGTAAATCGAACAGATAGTAATTGGTCGATGCAATGTAACGTTTATTGCAACTGATTGAATACTTGTATTTAGAACAATTTGTCTGTGCGGACATGCATTATTAATAATAATAGATGTACCACCAGAAGCTCAATCAGTGTTAGTATTAATGAAGTTATACACTGAATAATTTTTGAAAGCTATTTTGTCCGTTTCCTTTAAAAATGTTTCACTAAGACACATAAGTGAAGGATTATACTTTGATAAGAGAAGGAGAATTTCATTATAATTTGCTTTAAGTCCACGGCAATTCCACTGGATAATTTTACTTTCCATTTACCACTGGATAATTTTACTTTCCATTTACAATGGTAAACAAAAACTGAACGACTGGAAATTTAAAGTATTAGTGTTACATTGACTCAGGAGGTGGGAACCTTTTGATCTTCCCCTCTTTTATGCTAGTTACACTGGACGGAGCAGATAATGGCGGATCGTCATCACCCCCCCCCCCCCCCCCCTGTCAACCGGTTCATATCAAGGGGGAACCGGTTATGGGTTTGTATGGGATCATTTGATCCCTTTCCAAACCCATCAGTTTTCAAGTCAATTTTTTGTCTGGGTGTTTGACTCACCCCACGTTGATTAGAATTTGATGTAACATTTTGCTTTGATGATTGCGAATTTGCGTAGTTGGGAATATTTTGTACAGCTGGTGGCAGCCTTGGTTTAGCAGCTGCATTTTGAACTACTGGTATCTGAACAGGTTTTGCTGCAAGTTTTGGCTTTTCGTTTTGAGCATTTGGAACAGGCACAGAATCAGTTTGCGTAGACGCATCAGTACATTGAGTTGATTTGTTTGAGTTAGGTTTTGTTATGGAAGAATATGTCGATGTCAGTGATGAAGATACGAATTTAGCATTGGCAATTTGTCTAGCTTCAGGAAATCCAATGCCCTGTGTGAATTTGACATGGAGAACTTCCTTTTCGATCTTCCATGTCTTGCAGTCTCGAGACTTGGCTGAATGGGGCTCGCCGCAATTCACACAACGCAATGGATATCTGCAGGTGTCATGTTCATGAGAATAGCCATCTTGGCAGCACTTTGGGCAAATGTGATCAGCTTTACAGTTCTTTTCATTGTGGCCAAACTTGAAACAATTATAACATTGAAGAGGATTTGGAATGTAAGTGGAACCTTTGTACGAAGATAGCCAATGTTGATAACAGAAGGAAGAAATGGAACGCCAAATGTTAGGATGATAGTGTTCGTTTGGATTTCTTTGCCTAGTTTCTTTACTTTGATGCGTCTAGCAGCAGTGACAGGTTGCGCAGCAAGTTCTCGCTCAATTTTCGTCTCCGATACTCCTGCAAGATCAGGACAACGAATGATCCCCCTTGAAGAGTTCGGAGAACGGTGTTGGATACACTTGCATGGGTGGTTAAAAAATGACGTTATGCCAAGTAAATTATGTACATGCGCTGCTTTGTCAACCTCCACGAGCAGGTCCCCTGTACGCAGTTTCTTAACTGATTTTGGAACACCAGCGACACTCTCGAGTGTTTTCTCAATCACAAATGGAGAGATACTTGACATTTTAAATGTTTCGTCGGTGGACTGAATCAGAAGAAATCTAGGGTAAATAGTGTTTGAGCCAAATGGTCGGTGAGAAGAATTCTCACCTTCCTTGTCGTCAGAGTCTGTTTCCGAATGCGGTCGTTTATTTTTATTTGTATTTTCCATGCTTAAATGTTTCAGATTCATCACTCGCAGCCCCCACCCGCCGCGGAGTCCAACAAGGGAACATGTAAACAAAGCGGATATCCAGCTTATACATGTTAGGGATACTGTAGTGATATACTCGGCCAGATATTTTGCAATCTTTTTATATCACCAGCTGTATTGCAGAAAACAATAAGGGGATTGAAGGGATTGCTACTCTATCCAACCAATTGACCCTAAGCCACCATCTTCTAGGAAATAAGATGGAAATACATATTACAGTGAAGTGTTCTATAACTGTTTGAACGTACAATGAAATTTGCTGAGCGCAGTAAGATATGACAATAGAGAGAGACATTAGATTTTGTATAACATAAATTTGCAAAAGCTCAGAAAATTGTACAATCTAGAAATGAAAACACATAGATGTAATTTAAAGTGAAGAACAAGAAGATGCAAACGTAATTAAAGAGATTTCCTAGGGCTTGGCATGACTAGCCGATTGATCGTATCGGGCCAATACGACCGCCAAAAACGTCTACACCGAATCAGAGGCCAAAGATGTGTATTGGCATCCACATCCCGGAAAGAGAATGTATACATGTAAACAAGTACACATCATCTCCCCGAGATGCCATGGGGCACCTCAACATCCAGGACCCTCTTCTCCGGCTTACGGGCCGCCACCCACGGTAAACAGGTGGCTCCATTTCCGGGGGAGTCGTACCCCTCTGCGTGGAGATACAGCCGGCATTTTCTATCCCCCCGGTGGCAAGGGGCAGAAAATAAATAAGAAAATGTGTTTGCTTTCAAAAGATTGCTCACAATATTTTGTTGTCCATCTGTCAGGATTCTGGTTATATGACCCAGGGAAGTGCCTACGCCTTTAGTATCTTGAACAATGGTTTGGGTCCAATCGCTAAGGTGACTATGTCTTAGACTAGCTGACAAACGATGTAGAATGTCCTTTGTTAAAACGTAGAGTTGGTGAGACCAGATATCTCATATATAGAACTTTCCTCTGGCTACCTTGCCTAAATGATTCGTGTACCAATGATTCGTAAATGATTTCTTATTATGAGCTAGACAATTTCAGGAATCAGGCAAATCACTAAATGTTTCAAACTAACAATCTTCAATTAAAAATGATTAGCTCATACTCCTATAGGCTGGAGACTCTATACTTGACTGGTCTTTTTGTTGAAGTTCCCGTCAGACAATTTCTTTGAATCAACAACATACGAGTCCTATCGCATAGATGCTCGGCCTCTGTCCTCTCAACTCTATATGATTGCCCTAACTCCTGGATGCTCAGCACCTATATGCTATCATATGTAGCATTCAACTACCATATAGGTATATCCCCGATGCCTTGGCTGTACTTCGCCAATAATGCTGAACCTTCTATAAGCTGGAACTCTCCTACTATCTCAGTAGATTACCAAACTCTGGATCTCTGTCTCAGCTTCCCGATGCTCAGCCTATATATGCTATTGTCTATAGCATCCAATTACCTTTAAGGTAAAACTCCTTTGCGCTGGCCCTATAGCTCGAAACCTTATCGAAATTCTGCTACTCTTCTTTAGTCTAAGAACTTCCAAAGTCTTCTTTTTAATAATTTATCCGCCCTGACAGGGTAACTGCAATAGTCTCCTTCTCAAGGTACTGGGATAAATTATTAGTTGAATCCTCGATGTTTCTTCTTCAACCGCTGGATACCGAATGAGCTCTCTTTCATCAATCTACCTATTTAAACCCCAGCAGACGTGCTATTTTTAGAACTTGTTTCTGATTGGTCCAAATTTTAACATAACGTTTTACAACGAGTACTTGCTCTATCAAATATCTGGTTCCCTTTAACTTTTGTATATGACATAATGTGCGAAGCTGGGACCCAGCCATCCCCATAATGAACCCAAATCAGCCACAAATGACCCAAATTCTATTATTTACAGCAATTCAACAATTATCATAGCAATGGCAACCTGAAAAGGGAGTCAAGCACTATCTGTGCTTATGTGTTACGTTATCAATATATTAAATATACAAATTATTCTGACAATAGCCCCCTTCTCAAGAAAATACTTTCAGTTTTTCAAACACTTAAGGAATAATTTGTGTACAAAACAAAATCTCTTTTCTTTTTACTATTTCTCGATTTTTGCAAATCATGTATCATTGTTATCATTAACATACATTCAGTAATATTCTGATTATCAAAGATCAATCATCTCTACAAGACTAAAAATAAAGTATATGATCTCAAGAATATCATACATCAAGAATGATATTCATTCGTTTCTCTGATCGTAAGAGTACTTGTCATCTTTTCTGTTGACATAATAATTGTTTTCACCAAAACCTCCTTTTACATGATAACTCCCGTCAGACCTACGTATAAACTCTTTACCGAGATCATCTCTCATGTCATTTTGTCTCCATGACTTCTTATGTTTAGATTTATTTGGGCCATGGTCTTCATAACCCCTATCATCTCGTAGGTTAATATCTCTATCATATATACCCTTTCTGTTATGCCAACGTGATCCTCTGTTCACGTACTTAATAGATGACCTCTCATGATACAGGCTGAATCCTTGCTCATCAAAATTGTGTGACTCTAGTCTGTCATCAGACTGTCTCTCTTTCTGTTCTATCATGATGCCTATATTCTTGCAAACCATGTCTACCGTAACTGCTCTTTGATGCCAGGTCAGTCTTTACTTTCTGGCATACATCACATGACCGGCAAAACCTTGTAACTTCATTTGTGATGCCTGGCCAATGAAAACTCGTTCGTATTTTATCAAGTGTCTCTTTAGCTGATAAGTGTCCCCTGGCTATTAACGTATGAGCTAATGTCATAACACTTCTCCTGAACTGTGTTGGGACTACTATCTGTTTAACAACTCTGCCCTTCTTCTCCTCGAAGATTCTATATAACGTTATATACGTTTTTCTTCACTTCATAATGAAACCTGAAACCTCTTTTTGTTTTCAGCTTCGACTTATCTGTAGCATAAGTCCAAAGTTTCTTTAACGTCTCATCATCTTTCTGAGCATTTTTCATTTGCTCGACATTAAAGGTTTGCTCTTTGACTTTGCAAACCTCAAACGGTTCCATAATTTCTACATTTATTGCATGCTGGGTTTCCGTCATCCCAGTGGCAGCAATATCTTCACCGGATGAAGACTGTCTTTCATCTCGAGCTTTCCATTTTATATCTGGCCTATCTGAAATTCCTTTTATATTACCGATTATCAAATCGCATGTCATGGTCGGCAAAACCATTGCCTCAACTTCACCAGTAAAATATGGTGTATCAACCTGTAACTTTGCTGCAGGTACTGTCTTTGATCGCCCATCAATCGCAACTATAAGGTACTTCTTGTCTAACATTTGATTCTCTGATACGAGATCTTTCCTGACAGCTGCCAGCTCACACCATGTATCCCTCTAAACCTGAACTTCTTTATCACCTATATATCCTTTCTTCAGTACTATGTTCCTTTCACCTGTTATTGATTCAATGGTACAGGTGCTTGCTATAACCGAAACGAATTGACCATCTCCTAATATAAGTCGTCCATTTTCTATGTTGTCTTTCACCTTTTGGTCATCTAATGGTACAGGTATGCTTGAAGCTGAAACTTTTCTTTCATCCGACTGTCTGTCTTTCTGCGCTTGGCCTTCCTTTCTCCAGTCTGTAGGTGTAGAAGTTTGCATTCCATGCCTATTTCTCTGTCTTTCCTCATATGATCCCCTACTAGATAAAGCTGCCCCGCTTGCTTTCCTCTTGGATAGGTCTCTGCATTCTCGTGCTATATGACCTTCCTTATTACATATGAAACATACGGGCTTCTTAAAAGCTGGTTTTTCTCTTTGTGTAGGCTGAGACACTGGCTGAACCTCGGTCGAAGGCTGTGGTTCCTTGTTGCATGACAAATTACTTCTATTCATCCGGTTAGATGTGATAGAGCAAGGTCCTTGGAACAAGTTTGGATGAACTGTTCTCTGATCATAAGGTCTTTCAGCATTTCAAACGTATTGTCAACTTCTGCCATCTCTGTCCATCGACTGAAATACCTGTCCAGCCTTGCCATAAACTGAAAAACAGTTTCACCACGCTCTGGCTTGCATTCCCTGAACTTCAATCTAAATCCTTCCTCTGTCAACTGATAACGCTTCAATACTGCTTTCTCCAGTGCCGTATAGTCATTTGCTTGGTCTGGAGGCATGCTTGTATATACGTCCAGGCCTTTTCCTTTGAGTAATGAGCTGAGGCTGACAGCCCATGTCTCTTCTTTCCATCCCTGGCTTTTTACAAACCGTTCAAATCGCTCGAGGTATGCATCCATATCATCTTTACTTTCTTCGAACTTTGGGAGTCTCGGCCGCAGTGTCTTACTATTATGGTGCTCAGCACCTTTATCATCTCCCAGAGCTCCGGCATCAGCCTTTATTTTAAGCATCTCCAACTCCTGTTCCTTCAAAGCTCGTTCTTCCCTCAAACGTTCAATCTCAAACAATCTTTTCTTCTCAGCCTGTTCTTCCTCATAATGCCGTAACTTCTCAGACTGCTCAAGCTCAAACAGTCGCTTCTTCTCCGCTTCTTGAGCCTCAAACCTACGGTTTTAATCATCATGACGCCGCCTTTCCTCATCTCGTCTGTGTCTCTCGTCTTCCCGTCTCAACATACGTTCCTCACGTTCAGTATACTCCTTCTCTTTCCTATCCACAAACTCTATGAGCTCTGAACCTGAGAGACCCATACGTTCACCATCTCAACCCATTTCTCGTAGTTCATCTTTAAGCTTTAGGCTAGAACTAACTCTAAAATTCAACTATATGTGACTCAGACTACCTTCAGTCACAGCGCCTTCTGGTACACCAACAAAACGTTAGAATCACTAGTCTCTGTACCTCCTTGGATATAGATCCCGGACGAGCCCCAAAGTTGTCAGGATACTGGTTATATCCCCAGGGAAGTGCCTACGTATCTAGAACAATGGTTTGGGTCCAATCGCTAAGGTGACTATGTCTTAGACTAGCTGACAAACGATGTAGAATGTCCTTTGTTAAAACCTAGAGTTGGTGAGACCAGATATCACATATATAGAATTTTCCTCTGGCTACCTTGCCTAAATGATTCGTGTACCAATGATTCGTAAATGATTTCTTATTATGAGCTAGACAATTTTAGGGATCAGGAATATCACTAAATGTTTCAAACTAACAATCTTCAATTAAAAATGATTAGCTCAAACTCCTATAGGCTGGAGACTCTATACTTGACTGGTCTTTTTGTTGAAGTTCCCGTCAGACAATGTCTTTGAATCAACAACATACGAGTCCTATAGCATAGATGCTCGGCCTCTGTCCTCTAAACTCTATATGATTGCCCTAACTCCTGGATGCTCAGCACCTATATGCTATCATATGTAGCATTCAACTACCATATAGGTATATCCCCGATGCCTTGGCTGTACTTCGCCAATAATGCTGAACCTTCTATAAGCTGGAACTCTCCTACTATCTCAGTAGATTACCAAACTCTGGGTCTCTGTTTCAGCTTCCCGATGCTCAGCCTATATATGCTATTGTCTATAGCATTCAATTACCTTTAAGGTAAAACTCCTTTGCGATGGCCCTATAGCTCGAAACCTTATCGAAATTCTGCTACCCTTCTTTAGTCTAAGAACTTCCAAAGTCTTCTTTTCAATAATTTATCCGCCCTGACAGGGTAACTGCAATAGTCTCCTTCTCAATGTACTGGGATAAATTATTAGTTGAATCCTCGATGTGTCTTCTACGACCGCTGGATACCGAATGAGCTCTCTGTCATCAATCTACCTATTTATACCCCAGCAGACGTGCTATTTTTAGAACTTGTTTCTGATTGGTCCAAATTTTAACATAACGTTTTACAACGAGTATTTGCTCTATCAAATATCTGGTTCCCTTTAACTTTTGTATATGACATAATGTGCGAAGCTGGGACCCAGCCATCCCCATAATGAACCCAAATCAGCCACAAATGACCCAAATTCTATGTTTTACAGCAATTCAACAATAATCATAGCAATGGCAACCTGAAAAGGGAGTCAAGCACTATCTGTGCTTATGTGTTACGTTATCAATATATCAAATATACAAATTATTCTGACACAATATAGTGGAATATTTGGTTGTTTTATGGTAATTAGATAACACATGTTGCCAAAAATATTTTAAATACTAAATTCATCAGTTCCTTGTTAAGCAAATAAATGTCTAGTCTGTGTTTCGACCGTATGTTTTGTTCACAGGAGATAACTCCTGAGGCTATACAAGTTTTGTATCATTATGTCCCTTTTATTCTCAAAACCAGAGCCAAGACTGAAGTCAGAATATATTATAAAAGAATTACTTTTTCTAAAAATAAAAGATTATCAAGTCGGTAGCCAGATTAATAAATGTCATGTGTTAACAAATGAGATAATATTTGCTGGAAGCAAAAATAAATATTAAAGACTTTGCTTAAAGGTTACACATATTCTGATAATTGTTTATATTATCATACAATAGTTATATTTGTTCAACATAAAAACATGTGTAAAAATGATTTTAAGTGCATTTTGTTATTTTTCTACGTATTCATTTATTGTAGAAATATTTGTGACCTTCTTGATGCATTCAAATGTGAATATCTATCAAATGTTGGCTCGAAATTAAAGAAAATGGCTGAACACAATTAGTAGCAATACTAGAATATTCAATTAAAATAAAATATAACGCTGGTAAAAACATAATTTATACATGCGCAAAACTTTACCATGAAAATGTCAAATGTCATTTTTCTTTTGAACTTAAATTCTGACATTGTCTTTTTATATTCAAACCGTTAAAACATACTTTTCATTTCGTTGATGATAACATCTGAAACTCGTATTATAATATCTCGCGTACTTTTTCTCATTATAACTTAAACCAGCATGTCGTCAACTTTAAAGGCTTTCAATTGTATACCTATATTGGCTTATTTAGGGCATTTCGTTATGTTGTGTTGGCTTGCGGGCCGTTTATGTAACAAATTTTTTGTGCAGACCTTGCGCACACGCTGACGCACCATAACCACATTTTGAAAGTTTTATCTGTTGATTTTGGTGCACGCACAAGAACTGACAACGCAACAAACATATACATAGAACGAGACAGAAAGATTCATTAAAGGGTTCGGTACGTTTACATTGAAAAATGGCCTTTCGTAAATATTGCTAAAATTGAAATCATTATTGCAAAAATTAAAATTATAATTTAACAACTTAAGAAAGTATTACGTGTTTTGTGAAATGTCTCCCTCGTCATACCGATATTCAACCCGACTTTCCAAACAAAAATATACAAGTATGCGTTATTTTGACGTTACGTTAAACGCTTTAAATATGGTTATGGTAACATAAAAAGACTTTGCCTCCAATGTTGCGCTGGGCACAGACAGAGAGCGATAGTGCCATAAAAAGTAAGGACAGAATGAGCTGTGAAAAACTTATTATAATTGCTAAAGTAATTGGCTCAATCCTCTCTTAAAATAAACAATCGCCCTTAGTTGTAACTAGACATTCATTTGATCCTTTTAGGAGAGTCAAAATTTGATTTTCTGTGTTGAGAAGGGCACTTTACATTAAGTAGTTTAAAGGGCAAACTATCTTAATTTTTAAAATTCGATGCTGGATAGTGAATTGAGTACATCTACGGAAGATTTAGCTGACACTGGAGTCTTTAATGACTTCACTGTGGATGAAGAAATTAGAAAGTAGCTTAAGTCTGTGTTAAATATATTTAGTAATGGCAGAGATATAGATAAAGTGTATCAAAACTTTAAATCAGTATAAAAGGGACATAACTCGTGGAATATTTCTGTCAAAGTAATGTACCTCGTGACTTACCGTGAGGCTGATAAAATGGAACAACTATAGATTGAATAAAATCTATTAAGCATCAACTGAGATAGAGCATAAGTGCATCGCATCTTGAACCTGCAATTCTAATAGAGGTGCATCAAAACTTTAACATGAACGTTAATTTTGGTGCCAGAGTTATGACTCTTGTGTCATATGATGTAGGTAATGATGTGAGACGACTATGCTTGAAGCAAATTACTTCTGCAATAACAGAGATATAGTAAAATGCTTCAAAACTGACATACACTTGCTAAGTAAAAGGGGGCATAACCCATGGCAATTTGGTGCCAGAGGTACGGACCTTGTGTCATATGATGTTGGTGATGAGATGAAATGATTATTTTGCGTTTGATTCAAATTCGTTTAATAATGACTTAACAGAGCAAAAGAAGTGCACCAAAACTTTCACCTAAAATTCTAAGTAAAAGAGAGGATAGTTAACTTTATAAAATTTTGGTTCAAGAATGATTGGTTCATATAATGTGGATATAATTAGGAATAACTATGTCAAGTGAGTACAGAGAGAAAGAACGCTGACGCCGACGCCGGGTTGAGTAGGATAGCTCTCCATATACTTTCTACAGTCAAGCTAAAAATGTATGCTCATGCAAATGGTACCTAATATCATTGCAACTATTTGGGAAAGGAGGTTACTAGTACGCATTAAATTTTAGAGAAACCATAGACATTTTGTTTTTGGTCTACGTTAAGGAGTTGCTCAGCGTCAATATTTCATGGTTGTTGTTTATTGAGCTTTCTCGCGCAAATGAATCTGAGCGCGTGTCTCTCCATAGATGTACTGTAATTAAATATTTTGACGTAAAGTAGGATTAAAAATTCCTATCCGAAGATAGTTCATGGCCAGGCTTGATAATGTACAGGGACCGTTGATGATCAAGATCTTATTTGAAAGTCTTTACTTATCTCATTGCACAGTCAACAGAACGCAAGAATGTTATTTTGAACAGTGTAATTAAAGACAATCGTGTTCTCATTCGACACAAAATCTTATGTACTCAACCCATATACGGAAGCAAACATCCACAGGTAAATCTACTGCTGCAAATATTTGTTGGCACAAATAAGAACTGCAGGACT
This sequence comes from Mercenaria mercenaria, assembly GCF_021730395.1. Lineage (NCBI taxonomy): Eukaryota > Metazoa > Mollusca > Bivalvia > Venerida > Veneridae > Mercenaria > Mercenaria mercenaria. The sequence goes on along the minus strand of NW_026459356.1, from coordinate 23,585 downwards.
GCTTATTAAATAATTAGAGGTAAACAATAATATTCTTCATTCCAAAGTAATATTGTAAGGTTCTTTCACTAGTAGTAGGTGCAGATAGGAATATCCGACCTCAAGTGTACTAGTATTCTAGTATCTGTTTAGGCAGAGCCTTGTTATCACGTAAACAGCTACCCGAAAGCCGGATAATTCCATCTGCACTTATTACAATTAATAGTCAAAATCAAATCAAACAACTGATTTAATTTTAGCACACTTTTTCTAGCATTAGCGTATTAACAAAGAGTGCAAACTTTACGTCCGTAAACAGGAAGCACGTCATGAAGTTACAGAGACAAAAGCAACGTAATAGTTCCTGTTTTGTATTAGCATCTGCAGTGAAACGTTTGTTGTTTATTTTTGTTGTTGTTTTGTAAAATAACGGTTTTTGAATTAAGATATATATTATAAGGCACAAAGAGGAACTATCAAGGTATTTGATTTTATAAGTTTAATGTAAAACATGATAACTACTGTTACACTACGAAATTACTGCCTATCTGTAGCTGAGTTTTCTAGCACCGGTGAAATCACCGGAAATCCCTGTATTCAAGATTTCGCGAGAGATTTTGCCCTTGAGACGCAGCTAAATGTAAAAGTATAAAGTTTGTTTGTTTTGTTTTGGGTTTAACGCCGTTTTTCAACAGTATTTCAGTCATATAACGGCGGGCAGTTAACCTAACCAGTGTTCCTGGATTCTGTACCAGTACAAACCTGTTCTCCGCAAGTAACTGCCAACTTCCCCACATGAATCAGAGGTGGAGGACTAATGATTTCAGACACAATGTCGTTTATCAAATAGTCACGGAGAACATACGCCCCGCCCGAGGATCGAACTCACGACCCCGCGATCCGTAGACCGACGCTTTAAGTATAAAGTAAACGTTCTCTAACTGGGACATCTATAGGAGTGATCGCCGTGACGTCACGCATTAACACTTGTTTATATGGTGGTAAGCAAAACAAATGTTTTAACATCGTCTGTGAATGGATCGTAATTTTTATTTTTAATAACTTTTTCAATGGATTTTAAAAATTCAAAAAGTTTTGAAATGCTTACGGTTTTCATATTTTCTTATTTAAGTATCTTTTTAAAAAGAATAACGATTTTAAATGGCATATAATTTTAATAGCAGCGAAGCGATGCTCCAGACTTTTAGAAAAATCAAAACACTGTATGTTAAGCGTTCATAATTAATCCATTTCATTTCAAAATAATAATTAAAAGTAATCAATAAATTGCTTGTTTTATGTCCTTTCCATTGATCAACTAGAAGTGTGTCCATGGGACACAGATGCCCCCACTATATGACATGGACACAAATGTTTTCCTAGGTCAGGGGCCATAACTCCTACAATACTGAATGAATCCGGACGCGTAATCCCAGGTGCACAACTGCACATGCTGACCAACATTCCTGTAAACTTTGGTGACTCTAGGTAAAATAGTTTTGGAGCTACCCGCGACACAACATTAAAATGATCAATTTTTAACTTAGTCAGGGGCCATAACTCCTACATAACTAAATGAATCAGGACGCGAAACCCCAGGTGCACAACTGCACACGCTGACCAACATTCTTGTAAACTTTGGTGACTCTAGGTAAAATACTTTTGGAGCTACATGCGACATAATATTACAATGACCAATTTTTTACTAAGTCAGGGGCCATAACTCCTACACGACTGAATGAATCCGGACGCGAAACCCCAGGTGCACAACTACACATGCTGACCAACATTCCTGTAAAGTTTTGTTGACTCTACGTAAAATACTTTTGGAGCTAGGCGCGACACAACACTAAAATGACCAATTTTTACAAAGTCAGGGGCCATAACTCATACACGACTAAATGAATCCGGACGTGAAACCCCAGGTGCACAACTACACATGCTGACCAACATTCCAGTAAAGTTTTGTGACTCTACGTCAAATACTTTAGAGCTAGGCGCGACACAACATTCTCGGAAGGAAGGTCGGACGGAGGATGGACGGACAAGGGCAAATCTATATGTCCGCCCCCCCGCCACACCCAAAGTGAGGGCATAAAAAATTATTGATATCATTTGTGTTTTAAGAAAGTTTAAGCCGTTAGAAAAGATCACTGTTTACAAAAACATGGACGCTCGGCGTCTGCCCACCCGATCTTTGTCTTATCAGGTTTAAAAATCGAAAATACAACGGATTTGTATACAAAAACGATCTCCCCTATATTCTATGACGCTTTGTGAGAGATCGCCTTATATGTTCTTTAATTGTCTTTGTTAATAGTGATTTCACGGAAACACATGTGATGGCAAGAATTACCTTTATTTACCTGTAATTGTTGTTCTTCAGTTTATTATAAAATGATGCATGCTTGATCTTGATTTCTGATAAAACAATCGAAAACTCCCTAGCCTTAGAATATAAAAAAGTTTTGTCATCCTTGATGAAAAGCTTATTCCTTCCCACAAATTTGCTTGCCTCAAACTAGGCTAAATTGGCCGACTTATTCCATACTGACATAGTTGCAATGGGTACAAACTACAAAAACTGTTCAGTTAAACATTTTGGGAGTCAGTGAAAAAGAATTAATTGCAAATTTTGAAGGGCTCTATGCAGTTCAACGAAGAACGAATGCAGGGCCAACAAATTGCTGCGTACGAAATAAACTTCAGACTATCCTACTTTGTTCAAATACAGACAACATAAAAATCGACATTGTCATGTGTTCATTTCTTTTAGAGAGGTTTAAAGGCACATAAAGGGTAAAGACAGTATTAGGAATGTCACTATATTCCATATGAGCAAGAACCACTGGTGAAAAAAGTGGGTGGGGAAAGAAAGAAATGTTTTGATTTTTTTACATTCCACATTTTATTGTTTATTAACTTCAATAATGTTAAAACCTTGAAGACAAATATTCAGATTAAAAGAAAACAAACTGAGATAATAAAACTGAATTTTGAATGAAACTTAAGGATGAAGGATATCTTGTAACCCGGGTAGATTTAAATTTATTGAACGGTAGCCACTAATAACACTTCGTGTAATTAAATGTTTTAACTGCAAAAATCTCATCTTTCTTTGTCTATGTTTCTTGAAGAAAAATAATTATAATACAGATCTGAGTTACACCGACCTGTAAATGTGATGTATTTTTGAAAGAGGAAAATATTTATATGTTATCTAACATCGGTTTCACACATATCCGTAGACGTCTATGCTATTGGTAGTATATACATTAGCTTTCTACTACATTTGAATGTATAAGCTTAAAATGTATATTTCGCGGGGCCTCAATTTCTCTCGTTTCGAAGCAGCTGTATATGATAACGGGGTTTTTGATGGCTTCAAGACCGTTTCCTTAATGACCTAAATAAAGTATCAGGGTTAATATATGAGCAGAATATTAAACACATAAATTTATGTTATCGTAATATTATTACTATAATATTAAAAGTATTAAGTAACTATGGCAACAGGAAGGTTAATCTTGCATTTTTCTTAATTCCTATAAACATTTCATGTACCAAATTCATTTAACAATGAAAACGGAAACATAGGTATTACAATGTTGAAACAAACTGTCTCATTTCTAATTGAAAAAAGTGCCATAATAATAAAGGTTTTGATGGACTTTTGACCTTTGGAAATTTGAACATCAGAAAGAGTTGCTTAACATGAAAATTAAACAGCATATAAAATATGTGTAATATTTAAACAAGCTGTCGGAGGACAGCAACGCTCCAGTATTCAACAGCCTTGTCAATTAAATAAATACGAAAGTCGAAAAAGGGCATAATTTGGTAAAAATAGAAATATAGGGTTATGGAACCTGCACAGTACTTATCAGCTCAATACAGCGGACAAGTGTGTGAAATTTCGATCCAATTCCCATTAGTGGGTACTGAGATACCAGCTTACATACAAAAACTTAAACAAAAACTCCTAAGTCGAAAAAGGGGCATAATTTTGAAAAAATGCAAGCTAGAGTTATGGGACCTGCATAGTGCATGTCAGATGATGACAGTGAACAAGCGTGTGAAGTTTCAATCCATTCCCATCAGTGGGTCTTGAGATACCAGCTTACATACAAAACCTTAACCAAAATTTTCTAAGTCGAAAAAGGGGCATAATTTTGGGAAAAAATGCAAAATATAGTTATGGGACCTGATAGTGCATGTCAGATCATGACAGTGAAAACGTGTGTGAAATTTCAATCCATTCCCCTTAGTGGATACTGAGATACCAGCTTACATACAAAAACTTAACCAAAAACTGCTAAGTAAAAAAGGACCATAATTTTGAGAAACAAAAATGCAAGGTAGAGTTATGGGACCTACTTAGTGCATGTCAGATGATGACTGTGAACAAGTGTGCGAAGTTTCAATCCATTCCCATCAGTGGGTACTGAGATACCAGCTTACATACAAAACGTTAACCAAAAAATTTCTAAGTCGAATAAGGGGCATATATATTTAAAAAAGCAAAATAGAGTTATCGAACCTGTGCAGTATAAGTCAGTTTATCACAGTGAATAAGTGTGTAAAGTTTCAATCCATTCCAACAAGTGGTTACTGAGATACCAGCTTACATACAAAAACTTAACCAAATCGGGACACGGACGCGGACGCCGACGCACGGGCGAGTCCAATAGCTCTACTATTCTTTGAATAGTCGAGCTAAAAATCGATTGTCAATAAATATGATTGAATTTTTACATTAAGTGTAACAACATTGCGTTATATCATTTCAATTCTGAAACGCATTTTATATCAAATAAATCGATTCCAGTAGCACTTTTATCGTCGTTTGAATAACAGCGAACAATACGTCGACGACTTGATATCAGATTTCTGCGTTTTAACGGAAATGTGCACGGATTTTTCATATTAAAATTGAATTTCTAATTTTGTATAACAGTCATGTGGAGACATTTGTAAATACTGACAAAAACGAAATTCATATGTTATCCAACGATTTAAATGAACCTTATAATCATTTATAAATCATTAGGCCTTCTACATTGACCGGCATTAAGATAATCACCAATAGCGCCATATGTTTTTCTAAAGCTCGATAAATTGTTCAGTCTTTTGCAAATTTCACAGTTTCTGTTTAACGGCTTTTTGACGCTATAGTAACTGTCTTTCTTGCGTAACATGTCAATATATTTTTCTCTGTCGCTTCCAAGATGAAGCAAATATCTTACTAAACTAGACACATCTTGAAAATTGGCAGTGTTTACAAATGTTCCTGGTGGAAACAATCTGTTATAATCAGCCCCACCCCTTGCAATAATAATCATGTCTGAGTTGTAACTCCTGAAAAACTTTTCTGTAACATAATCATTACAAAACGAGTTTTCGAAAGCTAAATAAAACTTATAATTTGGTACTGTTTGCGCAAATTCTGTGTAATTAGTTTTTGTTCTTTTTCCTTCCGAACCACATCCTCCTAGAATATCAACATCGAATCCATGTCTAATCATTTCATTTACGTAAAGTCTTCTTTCACTGGCAACCTGACAATGACTAACGTACCATACGGCATTTCTTGTTTTTGAGTCATACAATGAAACATAGTCTTGCCTTGTTTTATCTGGGTTTTGTCTAATTAAAGCACCGTATGAAATCGGGATATCTGAATCCAGCCTATAAAAACTAGACCAGTTCATTGTATTGTGCCACGACGGTAAGAGATAGTCTGTGTTATAATAATGCTCAGGCGGTTCTGTGGCTGTAAAGATCCATACTTGATCTTGGTTTCGAAATGACGGTTGAATTGGTGGGGAAACCCCCATTCGTTCATATCTAATACCTACGTAAAATATGATAGCATGTGCTTTAAGTAACTTATTTTTATCACGTGTATAAACGCAATTTTTATAATCACAGTTCTTGTACTGTCTATTCGTAGGTGTAGTGTTAACCAAAAATCCAGGTAGATTGTATAAAAATATTATCTTCCTTTTCTTAATATGTTCTTGTTCTACTTCTGTTGAGATATTAAATTCATTAGTTTCAAGATATAGTATAGTTCTCTGGCTGTTTTCCTGTTCTGTATCGGGACGTAAGATTTCCGAATGATTGCCTTCAAAGTTGTCTTTATACCATTTGTCACTATGCTGCTGTATCATCATAAAATGCAATGCCTGCAGTACCAGACAAGTAGTCACAAACGTCGTGTAAAATATGAGTACACGTAGACGGAATTTCATATTTTTATACGGAATCAATCGGGTCAGTCATCAAGAGCACCTAATAAAATATAAACATGTATTGCATTTGAGCAATGATACACTTAACATTTAAATCTATCAAAGTTATCATGGTTAAGCTCTTTAACCTGATACGCTAAGATAATATTTCTTTTTCGAGTGCATTGTATTTAAAATTCAACGTATCTAATTGCAATTAATCTTGTTTTTTTGTGTTCATTTTGCTGCAATATCACGACCATCAGAGATCTAATGTATTTTCAAAGACTAAATCAAGTGGCATACATAAAACAACTTCGACTTCTGATGTGGTAGAAACGAGTATGCTATACTAGACCTGTTTCATATTTTTCAGATATTGAACACTGTTTAATCTTTAGACTGCTTAGAATAAATATGCTGAAATGTGTTGCGCTCATTCGTCAGTCTAGCGGTAATTCTTTAGGCAGCTTCTCATATCACATAATTTTTTTCAGGAAACAGACTCGCATAGAATAAGCTTCCGATTTTCGCCAAAGTCGACCTAAAATGAATTGATATAGAGTAAATAAAAATATTACTAGGTCTAACCTATGAACATGAACACTACGCAAATCTGATATTAAATATCATTAAAACATGCATGCCCTATATCCTGTTGGTCGCAAATATATCTGCCTTTTTGACCAGCGCAGACCAAGATCTGATCATGATCTGCACTGTTCGCTATTCAGTTAGTAGATTTTCAGAGAACACTACTTCCAATAATAAAAGATACTACCTATATTGAATTTTGAACCAGTCCATTTTAGAACTTTAGCGGAATAAAGGTTAAATGCCTGTAGTAATCTCGAGAATATTAGACACAGGTGTACCTCCATGAATGTCAAACGAATATAGAATATAAATTTTATTTGAATTAACAAATATGAAAGACTCTAAGTATACACTTCTAGACTTTGAATAAATCAAGGAATTAATGATCAAAACTTCAACATATTTTAGTACGATATTATCACACTGGATAACCGGCTATCCTGACGCCCGCTGGAAAAGTCATCCAGCTGTAAATCGGTAGGTAAAGTTTTTCATTTATTTCTATTAAATCGAAGCCAATTCTTGCAAATCAACTTGACAGTTTTGTCAAGGAATGACCATGGCTTACATTTACATTTTCTGGGCCAAATACGATCGTTATGTTTTGAGATATTCGCTAACAAATTCAGTCTTCAGTTTGAAAAAATCGAGCAAAAATCCAAAGTTTTGCGCAAATTGTTTTGTTTATGAACAACCTGTGAAAACATTTATCATCTGGTTTAACAGATGTGTCCTTTCAGAACACCTGTGTGAGGTTTCCGGGTTCTACGTTATTCTTGAAAAGTATATTAGCCGTTAAATAGGCATGGTCGAGAAAAAAAGACTGTCGAAAACGGCCGCTGTATTTGAAATAGGCAGTCGTTGAAGTCAGCTGTCCGCTATCGAGAATACAGCTGTATAAAAGTACAAAAACTGTCTTGTAGACATGTTATATGCCCCGTAGTGTCTCTTCTTTATGTATATTTTGTATCTGTTTAGTCTGTCTGTGTTTTTTTTGCGATTTCTTTGGTCTTTCATATGTGTAGAATGTGTATACCAGCAGTCAGTAAACAGTTTGAATATACTTATGCATGGTCCTTATTGCCATGTCGAGTAATTTTGGTTGATTTCATTATTATTGTCCTTTTGGTTTAGGGTCTAGAAGTTGCTTTGTTCCTTTCGTCCGTCCGTCCGTCCGCCCGCAGTGTCTTGTCCGGGCTCTGATTCTACATGCATGGACTGATTTTTTCAGTACTGATTTTTAAACTTCAAACATGTGTTACCGATGATACAAGTATTAGTGATGCCCATTCATTAATGACCACCTCCAATGTCAGTATAACAAATAAATCTTTAACACAGAGCTATCAATAAGTATTTTGTGTCATACTGGCAATTCCTACATGCATAGACATAAGTTCAAATATATTGTGTCGTATAGTAGAACTTTTATTTTCATGCGGTTTTATTTGATAGCTGACTGTGTAAGATCGTAAACAAGCAAAGAAGAGTTCCGATCTACCTTGTTATATGTTGATTAAAGCTACATGTGACTGCTATGTTAAGAAATAACTGATTAACAGTCATGTGACATTTTGCAAAGTTCTGCTTTAGATTTGAAACAATCGTTTTCAACCGTTTGCCTCTATACATCAACAACTTGCAGTTTTAGACCATGAATAAACTGGTATTTGTTGAAAAGGTATTTTTGAATAAAACAAAATGGCAGATTTACATTAGGAGCAATTAAATAATTATGTATGAGCAAATAAGTTTATACACCTATCAAGCACCGCACTAAGAGCACTTTTCAAAACAAGAACGGGCATTTGAGATTCATTAAAGATACTGAATTCTTCAAACGAAATTCAAAAAAACTGACGACCAGAAGTAATCATTTGCATTTGCAAAACCCGAGGTGAAAATATTTTCTGTAGTAGCCCGGCGGCACCTGTAGTGGTTTTCCTCCACCATCAAAAGCTGGCAAAATGGCAATATGTACCATATTGCTTCGGTGTAACTGCAAAAAAAAATATATGGTTGGCTTTCGCATGGCGGAAAAATCGCAAGAACGCGTGAACTAGGTTAAAATTCAGCCCGGGTGTGAAGAAATAAAGTCCTAAAGCCTCTTGAAATAAAAGTATCATTTTTAAAAATAATTACGTTTCCGTCAAATCACTGCGAGTAATACTTTTTATATACAGAAGTATTCAAAATCACCGGAGTTAATGGATAGTCTATAAATGTTAACATCCGAGTTCAACGACAGCACTAGCGGCCGTTTTCGACAGTCTTTTTTTTCGGCCATGCCTATTTAACGGCTAATATACTTTTTCATGAATAACGTAGAACCCGGAAACTTTACACAGGTATTCTGAAAGGACACATCTGTTAAACCAGATGATAAATGTTTTCACAGGTTGTTCAAAAACAAAACAATTTGCGCAAAACTGGATTTTTGCTCGATTTTTCAAACAGAAGAAATTGTTAGCGAATATCTCAAAACATAACGATCGTTTTTGGCCCAGAAATTGTAAATGTAAGCCATGGTCATTCCTTGACAAAACTGTCAAGTTGATTTGCAAGAATTGGCTTCGTTTTAATAGAAATAAATGGAAAACTTTACCTACCGATTTACAGCTGGGTTACATTTCCAGCGGGCGTCAGGATAGCCGGTTATCCAGTGTGCTTATGTCTTCGCTAAAGTGAAACAATCAACATTGGTGTCAAAACCATTGATGCGCAACGAAAAAACAAATGATCCGTTATCCTCATGTGCTAGTCTCATGGATAAAAATTACACTGAACAGTCATTTGCTTTTTTGAAATTTTCCCGAAATTATGCGTACAGTGAAACAAATATTTCTCCATTTCAATGATAATAACCTTTCAAGCTTTTTATATATTAAATTCTTCGAGAAAATAGCTTAAAACATACCGTCTTAAGCTTACCAAAACCATTAATATGATTGCTAAAAACAAATATAAATTATTCGTTTCATTAGAACTTTATTACAACAACGGGAATTAAATATATTTGAGTGTCACTTTTTATAAGACAGACGTATGAGCAATGATAAATTGAAAAAAATAAATGAATGAATTTGGTTTTACGGCGCTCAAACACAAACAGATCATCCCTATCGGTAACTCGAAACAGTGTAAGATTGAAATATATCTATCATGAGTAAAAACGTGGCATAGCCACCTGTGAAAGTGAAAAATATGGCGTTGAAGAGTGAAGATATTTTGATCCAAAGTAACTGTTTCTTTTTATTTCATGTTTTCGCTAAATGTCTTAACAGTGAAAAATATATATTTGATATTTTTCACTGTGAAAATGTCAATACATTTCTCTATAATATTCCGATATTTTAACTGAAAAACAAGTAATTAACGCCAGTATATGTATTAACAAACTGACTGTAGTGACATCTGCTGCGTTCACATGCATTTCTTGAATCAATTTAGTTCAGTTTTACAAAATGACAATCAGATCAAGATATCAGTAAACATCATATAGTGCATTTTGTACAGTCAGGAATATTACTGGGGTGCTAGTATGTTTGTCCCATGGCCGTACGTCCTCCTCAGGCCGCTCCAACATTTTGGGTATATGTTTTTATGTTTAATTCCCAAAGACGCACAGATTCAAGCAAACCACAATTTACATTATTTGAATATAGGAAAAGCTTAACGTTTTTTCTCACCTAAATATCTTGTATCTTGACACTGCTATACTTATGAAATTCAATGTATCGTATTTCGCTTTGTTCGAAGTTAAAGCATTTTTAACAATTTTATCTTAACTTCGAAATAAATAGGAAATTTCAATCGAAAAAATTGTTTTTGTTTTACTGCCAATCAAGATCATATTTAGAGACCTAACCTAAATCTATTGATCAGACAATGTTTAACCTAACAGAAGCTTTATTCTGCGCCTAAGACTGAACGACTTATCAATACTTTTACAGTTTTACCACCAGATGTTTTTGTTTTCAGGAAACAGAATGTATTTCAATAAAATTGTAAACACAATATGTTGCACTGTAGAAAAAGGAATGTAAATGATATTTGCTTGTACATAAGATGTACAGGGATATATCATTATAATCGCATTGTCAATGCATTTTCATGAGGCATATTCATGTCATACCTGTTTATTTTTCATTTGGCATGACACTTGCGCTTATTTTATTCCGACTACTGACTTCGAATGTTTACAATTCTAACTTATAACTTGCGAACTTCTCATTTCTTATTTACAGTTTCCACACTTCTTACTTGACTTCAGATTTCAAACTTCTGACCTCTAGCTACCATTCTTTTAACCTCCACCTTCACACTTCCTGATTTCTGACTTCTAACTTTCAAACTTCTTATTTCTGACTTCCAACTTCTGACTTTCAACTTCACACTGCTGACTTCCAACTTCAGCACCTTGACTAAGGTCTTCTAACTTCCTGACTTCCGGCTACCAAGTTCAAAACTTCTGACTTCCAACTTTGTGTGGAAGTTGGAAATCAGAAGTCGAAAGTCAGAAAGTTAGAAGTCAGAAGTGCGGAAGTTAGAAGTCAGAAGTGTGGAAGTTAGAAGAAGGAAGTAAGAAGTCAAGAAGTTGGAAGTGATAAGTACAATTCAAAAGTCTGAAGTATAGAAGTCAAATGTCTCACCAGGTCTTCCATAATTCCGGGACTATAAAGGCACTGGCCTCCAGATCGTTCGACAATAACAACAACAAAATAATTTTGTTAGATATCTGGAAATCAATGTTGTATTTCTTAAAAATGCTTTGAAACTTAATTACTGACAGACTATATGTTACGGAAACACGTGAGAATTGGTTGTTTTTACTAGTTTTTATAATGGAAATTGAAAAGCGTTTGTAACGGTTTACTCCAGGTAAACTGCCTTGATTATAAATATGTTTATCACATATTTGACATCGTATGAGTGTAATAAAGCCATTACATGAATATGATGATACACTAGTGTAATAAAGCTTTGACGTTGACGTCCTTTATCTATAGAAAACGTTGGCTGAATTAACTTGGTCTAAAATAGGTAAAGAAAGAAGAAATTTTGATGTTTCAACAGGAAAAGCTTACATGTGATAAAAAGAATTTTACAATTGTGTCTTTCCACTTTGAATTTATTAAACAAGTTGAATAAAATTGATAAAATGCTCGGCAGAGCCTCGCATTTTATTATTTTATTCAACTCGTTTAATAAATACAATATGAAAAGACACTCATGTAATATCCTCTATATATTTAACCCGCATTGAACACTAAATCTTCCACAGCGCTATTGGTAGCGACAGTAGAAACATTCTTTATTGCCGCGGCGGTCCGTGTTTGATTCCCGACGCAGTCATATTTTTTTTTTACCTCGACTAATCAGAGAATAGATACAGCTATTGGACTCACCCATGCGTCGGCGTCGGCGTTCCGAATTGGTTAAGGTTTTGTATGTAAGCTGGTATCTCAGTAACCACTAATGGGGATGGATTGAAACTTCACACACTTCTCCGCTGTCATGATCTGATAAGCAGAGCACAGGTTTCTTAAATCTACTTTGTATTTTTGCAAAATTATGCCCCTTTTTAAACTTAACAGTTGTTTTGTTAAGTTTTTGTGTGAAAGCTGGTATCTCTGTACCCACTAATGGGAATGAATTGAAACTTCACACAATTGTCCATTGTCATGAGCTGATATGCATTTTACAGGTTCCATAACCCTGGTTTGCAAGTTTAAAAAATTATGCCTCTTTTTCAACTTTTTGATTCGTTCACAACTGACAAGGCTGTTGACAATGGCCGAGAGTTGCTGTCCTCGGACAGCTCTTGTTCTTGATTTGGCATTTTAAAAATAGTATAGAAACAAAACCTCGTATTCTTATGTTTATTATATGACCAAACTTCAATTTGAAAGAAAAATAATGTTTAGCCAAAATCTGGAGGTCAGTGCTTTTAAACTTGTTAAGGAAAAGTTGTTTTTTTCTTTTCGATCCATCCTCTGTACAACCCCGACAGTCATAAGATTACTTCTCATTTATTAATTAGAATATATGATGGCAAAAAAACTGTATACATTTTAACACATTTCCGTATTATGACACAACTATTAAAGTGTTATCTTATAGCCTGCTGGCGGCAAGTAATTTTGCTTTTGTCACCAGTGCAGACCAAGATCAGCCTGATGATCATGGTCTGCACTGTTTGCTAATCAGTCAGTAAATTTTCAGTGAACAGCCTTCTAAATAATGAATGATACTGCACAAATTGAGTGATGGACCTGTCCAATTTAGATATTTAGGGTAAAGGTAAAGGTGCAAACATATTTTAACCTGAATAAATTGACAACGTTTGCATCCGTACATATTTTGTTGAAGATGACTTGCGTTTTAACTGGCTGTACTTCAATGATTATACACTTGAATACAACGAAGATTTATTTTAAATTACAGACGAGAATATGTGCAAGCCACATTACTCCTTCTATGTCTTTTTGACACTGTTTTGATCTTTGTTTTCCATTTTATTGAAAGAAAAATGTCGAAATCGGATGTACTGCAATATTTTTGAATTAAAGTGAATTGAGAAAAATAAAGTGTGTGAAGTTGGCGAGAAGTTCGACATTCGACATTGAACATTCGATCTCAGAACGACATTGGACATTTGAAGCGTGAAGTTGACAATAAGTTAAACTTTCGACATTGGACATTCGATACCAGAACGACATTGGACATTCGATACCAGAACGACATTAGACATTCAATTTTAGAACGACATTAGACATTCGAATCCAGAACGACATTGGACATTCAATTAATCCAGAACGACATTGGACATTCAATTTTAGAACGACATTAGACATTCGAATCCAGAACGACATTGGACATTCGAATCCAGAACGACATTGGACATTCGATACCAGAATGACATTGGACATTCGATTTCAGAACGACATTGGACATTCGATTTCAGAACGACATTGGACATTTGATACCAGATCGACATTGGACATTCGATTTCAGAACGACATTCGACATTCGATACCAGAACGACATTGGACATTCGATTTCAGAACGACATTGGACATTCGATTTCAGAACGACATTGGACATTCGATCTCAGAACGACATTGGACATTCGATACCAGAACGACATTGGACATTCAATTTTAGAACGACATTAGACATTCGAATCCAGAACGACATTGGACATTCAATTTATCCAGAACGACATTGGACATTCAATTTTAGAACGACATTAGACATTCGAATCCAGAACGATATTGGACATTCGAATCCAGAACGACATTGGACATTCGATTTCAGAACGACATTGGACATTCGATTTCAGAACGACATTGGACATTCGATTTCAGAACGACATTGGACATTTGATACCACATCGACATTCGACATTCGATTTCAGAACGACATTCGACATTCGATACCAGAACGACATTGGACATTCGATTTCAGAACGACATTGGACATTCAATGTTAGAACGACATTGGACATTTGATACCAGAACGACATTCGACATTCGATACCAGAACGACATTGGACATTTGATACCAGATCGACATTGGACATTCGATTTCAGAACGACATTGGACATTCGATTTCAGAACGACATTGGACATTTGATTTCAGAACGACATTTGACATTCAATGTAAGAACGACATTGGACATTTGATACCACATCGACATTCGACATTCGATTTCAGAACGACATTCGACATTCGATACCAGAACGACATTGGACATTTGATTTCAGAACGACATTCGACATTCGATACCAGAACGACATTCGACATTTGATTTCAGAACGACATTTGACATTCAATGTAAGAACGACATTGGACATTTGATACCAGAACGACATTCGACATTCGCTACCAGAACGACATTTGACATTCGGTTTCAGAACGACATTGGACATCTGATACCAGATCGACATTGGGCATTTGATTTCAGAACCACATTCGACATTCGATACCAGAACGACATTGGACATTCGATTTCAGAACGACATTGGACATTCAATGTTAGAACGACATTGGACATTTGATACCAGAACGACATTCGACATTCGATACCAGAACGACATTGGACATTTGATACCAGATCGACATTCGACATTCGATTTCAGAACGACATTGGACATTCGATTTCAGAACGACATTGGACATTTGATACCAGATCGACATTGGGCATTTGATTTCAGAACGACATTCGACATTTGATACCAGAACGACATTGGACATTCGATTTCAGAACGACATTGGACATTCAATGTTAGAACGACATTGGACATTTGATACCAGAACGACATTCGACATTCGATTTCAGATCGACATTGAACATTCGATTTCAGATCGACATTGAACATTCGACTTCAGAACGACATTGGACATTTGATACCAGATCGACATTGGACATTCGATTTCAGAACGACATTCGATACCAGAACGACATTCGACATTCGATTTCAGAACGACATTGGACATTCGATTTCAGAACGACATTGGACATTCGATTTCAGAACGACATTCGACATTCGATACCAGAACGACATTGGACATTCGATTTCAGAACGACATTGGACATTCGAGCCTAGAACGTTATTGGACATTCGAGCCTAGAACGTTATTGGACATTCGAACACAGAACGACATTGGACATTCGAATCCAAAACGACATTAGACATACGAACCAAGAACGACATTGGACATTCGAATCCAAAACGACATTATTAGTGTCAGTTAGCACCGATTCCTGAAAGTCTGTGAGTGCTCCTGAAAGTGTCACAGACCACTTAAAATGATTTAAAAAGAAACAGCAACTACTTGGTTAGTGTTATCACTCCTGGCACCAGTTCTTGAAAGTCTGCGAACCCTCCTAATGTGTCGAAGACCGTTCTGAATGGTTTGAAAGGACACGTGGATTGCTGGGTCGGTGTTTTCTACCTTGGCACCGATTCCTGAAAGTCTGCGAGTGCTCCTGAAAGTGTCGCAGACCATTCTAAATGATTGATAAAGAAACATGGACTATTGTGACGATGTTTTCTCCCTTGGCACCGTTTCCTGAAAGTCTGCGAGTGCTCCTTAAAATATCGTAGACCATTCTAAATTACTTAAAAAGAAACATGGACTATTGTGACGATGTTTTCTTCCTTGGAACCGTTTCCTGAAAGTCTGCGAGTGCTCCTGAAAGTGTCGCAGACCATTCTGAATGATTTAAAAAGAAACATGGACTATTGTGACGATTTTTTCTCCTTTGGAACCATTTCCTGAAAGTCTGAGAGTCCTCCTGAAAGTGTCACAGACCGTTTATAATCGGTTGAATTAATACAGAGGCTAATGGGACGGTGCTTTCTCACTTGGCATCTATTCTTGAAAGTCTGCGAGTGTTCCTGAAAGTGTCGCAGACCATTTTTAATGATTAAAAAAGAAACAAGAACTACTTGGTTAGTGTTATCTCTCTTGGTACCGGTTCTTGAAAGTCTGCGAGTCCTCCTGAAATGTCACAGACCGATCTTAATGAAATGATAGTTCTTGTGAACTTCCAAACAAGAACTATCATTTCAACCCATTAAGAACGGTCTGTGACATTTTTAGGAGGACTCGCAGACTTTCAAGAGTAGATACCAAGTGAGAAAACACCGTCCCATTAGCTTCTGTATCAATTCAACCGATTATAAACGGTCTGTGACACTTTCAGGAGGACTCTCAGACTTTCAGGAAACGGTGCCAAGGGAGAAAACATCGTCACAATAGTCCGTGTTTCTTTTTCAATCATTTAGAATGGTCTACGACACTTTCAGGAGGACTCGCAGACTTTCATGAAACGGTTCCAAGGGAGAAAAAATCGTCACAATAGTCCATGTTTCTTTTTCAATCATTCAGAATGGTCTGCGACACTTTCAAGAGGACTCTCAGACTTTCAGGAAACGGTGCCAAGGGAGAAAACATCGTCACAATAGTCCATGTTTCTTTATCAATCATTTAGAATGGTCTGCGACACTTTCAGGAGCACTCGCAGACTTTCAGGAATCGGTGCCAAGGTAGAAAACACCGACCCAGAAATCCACGTGTCCTTTCAAACCATTCAGAACGGTCTTCGACACATTAGGAGGAATCACAGACTTTCAAGAACTGGTGCCAGGAGTGATTACACTAACCAAGTAGTTCCTGTTTCTTTTTAAATCATTTTAAGTGGTCTGTGACACTTTCAGGAGCACTCCCATACTTTCAGGAATCGGTGCTAACTGACACTAATAATGTCGTTTTGGATTCGAATGTCCAATGTCGTTCTGGGTTCGTATGTCTAATGTCGTTCTGGATTCGAATGTCCAATGTCGTTCTAGGTTCGAATGACCAATGTCGTTTTGGATTCGAATGTCCAATGTCGTTCTGGGTTCGTATGTCTAATGTCGTTCTGGATTCGAATGTCCAATGTCGTTCTAGGTTCGAATGTCCAATGTCGTTTTGGATTCGAATGTCCAATGTCGTTCTGTGTTCGAATGTCCAATGTCGTTCTAGGCTCGAATGTCCAATGTCGTTCTGAAATCGAATGTCCAATGTCATTCTGGTATCGAATGTCGAATGTCGTTCTGAAATCGAATGTTCAATGTCGATCTGAAATCGAATGTCCAATGTCGATCTGGTATCGAATGTCGAATGTCGTTCTGAAATCGAATGTTCAATGTCGATCTGAAATCGAATGTCGAATGTCGTTCTGAAATCGAATGTTCAATGTCGATCTGAAATCGAATGTCGAATGTCGTTCTGGTATCAAATGTCCAATGTCGTTCTGAAATCGAATGTTCAATGTCGTTTTGGATTCGAATGTCCAATGTCGTTCTGTGTTCGAATGTCCAATGTCGTTCTAGGCTCGAATGTCCAATGTCGTTCTGAAATCGAATGTCGAATGTCGTTCTGGTATCAAATGTCCAATGTCGTTCTGAAATCGAATGTTCAATGTCGTTTTGGATTCGAATGTCCAATGTCGTTCTGTGTTCGAATGTCCAATGTCGTTCTAGGCTCGAATGTCCAATGTCGTTCTGAAATCGAATGTCGAATGTCGTTCTGGTATCGAATGTCGTTCTGAAATCGAATGTTCAATGTCGATCTGAAATCGAATGTCGAATGTCGTTCTGGTATCGAATGTCGAATGTCGTTCTGAAATCGAATGTCCAATGTCGATCTGGTATCAAAAGTCCAAAGTCGTTCTGAAATCGAATGTCCAATGTCGTTCTGAAATCGAATGTCGAATGTAGCTCTGGTATCAAATGTCGAATGTCGTTCTGGTATCAAATGTCCAATGTCGTTATGAAATCGAATGTCCAATGTCGATCTGGTATCAAATGTCCAATGTCGTTCTGAAATCGAATGTCCAATGTCGTTCTGAAATCGAATGTAGATCTGGTATCAAATGTCGAATGTCGTTCTGGTATCAAATGTCGAATGTCGTTCTGGTATCGAATGTCGAATGTCGTTCTGAAATCGAATTTTCAATGTCGATCTGAAATCGAATGTTCAATGTCGATCTGAAATCGAATGTCCAATGTCGTTCTGGTATCAAATGTCCAATGTCGTTCTAACATTGAATGTCCAATGTTGTTCTGGATTCGAATGTCTAATGTCGTTCTAAAATTGAATGTCCAATGTCATTCTGGATTCGAATGTCTAATGTCGTTCTAAATTGAATGTCCAATGTCGTTCTGGTATCGAATGTTCAATGTCGTCCTGAGATCGAATGTTCAATGTCGAAAGTTTAATTTATTGTCAACTTCACGCTTCAAATGTCCAATGTCGTTCTGAGATCGAATGTTCAATGTCGAATGTCGAACTTCTCGCCAACTTCACACACTTAGAAAAATACAGTAAACATAAGTAATTCAGACTTTTATTTAGGTTATTGATATAAGTAACAGTCAAGATTTACATTTATTCATTTGATTGTAGGCCTGTAATGCCTTACTGCATTATGTACAATGTAGTGCTTCTCGGGAAGAAAAATGAAAATGGATTAAAATACAATCATCCGATAGAAAATGACTAGCAAATCCTTAGGTACTGTCTGTAAATAAAGAAGGGTAACGGTAAATTTCTCGGAAGCACACAGCCACATTTTATTCATTAATATTAAAACATGTAATTGGTAGATAAAGGGGTAGGGTTTTAGGGAAAGTGGAAAAAAAGCAAAGCTGAATATTTAACAGTGAAAGTCATAAAGTTTGCAAACATTTTGTAGCAAATAAACGGATATTACTTTTCAAAAGTTGTCTTACTTGAATCAAAAGAGTTTCATTCCTCGTTAAAATCCCTTAATATCAATTAACACTAAATATCAAACCAGTTTTAAGAACAGTTCATAATGAATACATATTCCATGACTGAGAATCAGGAAGTAACAAAATATTTCCTTTCTTTCTCTGCACTAACTTTGAAATGGTACGATATTTCACATTGCCAGAAGATGTGTTTTATAACATTGTCTAGTCAGAATGTAGAATACGACATATTGTGTTATCTACTTATAAACATTCGCCCATGTAACAAATGTTTTTATTGATTTTGAAAAAGACACGGATATTTATGGGATTTTTTAAAGTATTATCACGACCAGAGAATTCTTTTGTAAGAATATTTTTGTTTTTCATGGCGTGAACTACACACCTACAACATTAAAAGTCATATGACGACTTTCTGGCTTATCGTGGTTAAGAAGGACCCTAGGTGCGCATCCAGGCATTATATCATTACGGGTGGTAACTTGCGAAGTAAAGCTCAAACCCACATCGGTGATAAGAAAGTGAATTGAATTCAGTGACCATGTCCACTCGGCCGCGGACTCTCCTTCTTTTTTTTCAGTATGGCATGCCTATAAGTAAGCAACGGTGAATGCTTTATATCTAATTGTCTGGTAAAATATGTTTGTCTCAGCTTGGAGTTATGAATGTTCAGGTTCATAGCATTACTCGATGCAGTACCTCGAATATATTAAGACAACTGCAGTGAATAAAACATTGAACATGTACTGTAATTTACATAACCAAACATCATTTAATTAACAGTTTTGACTTTAGAAATTACATGGTTAGGGTTAGGGTTAGGATTAAGTATACTCTATAAATTAAGGTCCGTAAATGATATTTTAGAACAAATATTCGTAACATGTAACAATAACGATTATTTGCTACTTGATACGATGAACTGTGAACGAAGGACACTGTCCTGCTTTGCCCAAGTTCAATTACGTTTTAGGTATGTATGCTACTATGTGTTTGAATTAAAGACACTCAGTGGCACTCGTTTTTTTCTCCATGCTCCATGGATTGTAATACGTGTAATACCTTCACGACACCTGCTTTCAACCAAACCCATATCGACTTCATCAGCTCAGTAACAGCTGCTGGATAACGCTTTTGTTCTGCATGTCTATCAATATACACTGAGTCTCTTAAATGTTTTTCTAAACATTGATTAACTGCCTCTCAGAAATATAAACACAGGATCATGTTAAAGGTCTTACGCTTTGAATTAAATATATTTTATTTTATTGACTTCAATATTTATTGAATACACCTGCGTATTTCTAATCACTTATAACATTTATATATGCTCCTAACAGTCGTTTAACTGTAAATTGCCCTAACCCAGGTTGTAATAGTTTTTTGTTTACACTGCCCTGTTACTTTGTTAGATTGAGGAGACTTAAAGTGAAAACTGATGCATATTTGACCGGTTTTGTACTATTGCGAAATAACCCTTTCTCGCTATCTTGTGCAGATTGAGAGACGCTAAAGGACAAGGGAAACTAAAATCTTGGATTTGGAAACGTTTTTTGACAAAGTACAGGTTTGATTTTTACTCCTGTACACGATGTTACAGTAACAGGCAGTGTAATAAAAGGTCTACAACGCGGCCACAAAGCTGATCCGTGTACTTAAAATGAATCAAATATGGATTTTTCGTCAAACTTATTATTTCCCCGCACATTAAATAGAAATTTGAAAAGAAAAGGCGAGGCGAAACAGTAAATATTTTTTTTATTAAAATGTATTCATTTTGTTTACAAACAAAACATTTGGTATGTCTTCTTGTGCATGAAATATGAAAGGTTGAATTATAATATAGTACTTATTATCTTTTCAATGTGATGTATTTCTATATCTTATCACATTACATAAAAAACAATTGTTTTAACAGGACTGCTAGGGTATATTCAGAACATTTGTCTTTTAACCTTTAGCCTGCTGGCGGCAAGTAATTCTGCCTTTGCGACCACTGCAGACCAAGATCATGGTAGGAGCTAGGAGCAAGAGTAGAATTTTAGTACACCCTTATTCGAATAAATTTCTACCTGTTCTTCACTACATTATTCTATCTGTACTAAGATCAGTGTACCTGAAAAAGGCGAAACAATTGTTGCTCTACACTGTATATTCATAAATATTACTGACATATATGATATAAGGACGATACAAGGATATATAAGCTACCTGTTTATTATTAAAGATATATGCAAGTGCTAAGAAATAACAAGTAAGCAAGGACAAGTTCCTTCTTATCAATCTATCCATATAAGTATTCAGCCTGAAAAGGCACAACGGCATCTCGAAGACCGAGAAGATTCCAGGTGCAAAACTTCACTTGCGGAACAACATTCTTAAAACTGTTAATAACTCTAGGTTAAATATTAAACATAAACTTTATAAGGGATTTCTTGAAACAAACATATCAGGGATTTCTTTGAAAGACAAATATGTACATGTAACTCTTGATTTAGATTATCATTTATGCTAGTAAGAGTTGTCTTTCTTAGAACCATATTCACAAATAAATCTATCTATCCTTTGCATATTTTGACAAATACAAGGGCCGTAGCTCTCAAATGACTGAGTTAATTCCCCAAAACGAAACCTCAACTGCATAACTTTACATGCTGAATAGTATTCCTATGTTCCGTGACTCTAGATTTAAACTTGCTTCGAATACGTTCGACATTAACTTTAATGTCCTAAAAGCATATTTTTCTCTAAGAATTGTGTACTTTTTTAACATTGCATACAATGATAAAGTAACTGCAGGAGTTGCATACATACAGTTGGGCTTTCTTTTCATTACGACGTTAAGTAATTTTTTTCAGAGACACTTAGTTATGTCCAAACTGTCGAAAGACAGTCCTTCGGCTACTTGAACATCCCAGAGCATGTGCAGCTGACCAGTCTCTCGAATAGCATTTAATTTACTTCATGAATATAAAGGAGACAGAAAGAATTAAAGTTGTTAAGAAGATCTTTCTCGTTTGACGATTTGCCCTCGTTTCACTTTGAACAACTTCAAACAAAAAACCGATAGTTTGATATTGCCGCAATTTATACGTCACAGTCACCAGCTGTCGTTTCCTCTTGCGATGACAAGCGTAAAGGCCAATCCAAAAATTAGTTGTGTTGTTTAATTTATGTGTTGGTTTCTAATTTAAGACAACTGTTCAACATTTCTATTTATTGTTCGTAAATATTGACCTGGCACTCATGAATATTCCGTATGTTTCCGTAAATTAATTTTTGCTGTCCGAACCTAACTAACGATACAAATATTGAAAAGCTAATTACATACAATTATTTTTCATGTGCAGATATAGCCGAACTTACAAAGCGTTTTGCCACTAATCTTAGGTTTGTGTGTTCGAGTCCTCTATCTGACCAATTTTTTGTTGTTTTTTACTTTGTCTGTAAAATTAACAGACGGAAAAATTGTCACACGTATCATGATCTATCAACGAAATACTCTTCTGTCCAACAACATTCTTATACGTACATACAATTAAATTGTTGTTTAAATTCTTCAGGACCGGACAAGTATTCATTCATTCAACGGAACATTCAAAGAGCTGTTGTTAACGACACAAAATGAAATGTTTCATAAAATGATGTAAAATAGATACAAATACAACCACACGAAATTATATAAAAAGAATGTTAAGAAATGAATTCGAACCCATGGTAACGTGGTTACAAGTGGGAGAGTTTACCATATAGGTACACTTCACAGTGCACAACACTTTTTTTTAAGAAAACATGTGGCCCGAGTGTAAAAATTGTAGGCAATGAATCAAATATATATTCAGTTTTGAGCAAACACAGTCCTCATAGAACACGTTTCGCTGCGTATGTGACACTTGAAAGAATAAGACACTGATACCTTTCTTTCAATGTCTTAACAAATGACATATTTAATTTTGTTGCTGCATATCTTCAGGAATAATGCATCTATTTGTTCCCTGATATCTTCGAACTTGACCACTAACGTCGTCTTTTCAAGACAGCGCAAAATGACATACCTGATTTAAATCAATTCAAATTCAGTTTTTGCTTCTATTGCTGGATATAATGATATGCTTGAAAGAAGTTGTTACTGTTTTCGATAAAGTATTCTCCTATACATTATATACGCAATACAGTATGCAGCTCAAATACACGGGGCCTCCGTGGCCGAGTGGTTGAGGTGACTGATTTTGAATCACTTGCCCCTCACCGATGTATGTTCGAGCCTTACTCAGAGAGATGAATTCTTCATGTTAGGAAGCCATTCAGCTGGCTTATGGAAGGTCGGTGGTTCTACGCAGGTGCCCGCCCGTGATGACATAGTGCACGAAGGGGCACCTGGGGGTCATCTTCCACCATCAAACCTGGAACCAACAAACACAATTATACGGACTGAGTCGACTAATCCATTAGTGCATAACACGGTAAAAAAACGATGACACGATT
>NW_026459355.1:0-1752 GCF_021730395.1 Mercenaria mercenaria | reverse complement strand
GACAGAAGTTAATCTTACTTCAGTCTGTAAGCAATTCATTTAAAAGCACAGAATACGACCAAGCAAATAATAACAGACTCAGTTTGATTGAGTCTGCTCATGAGAGGTAATAGAAAGAGCAACACCCCTCACGACCCTAGCACCGGCTTAAGTGGAATCCTATTACATAGAATTTGAATGGATTTCGGGTTTTCGAAGGCCCAGAAAATATAACAACTCTTAATCCAAATACGGGGAGACATTTTTATAGCCGCCACAAGACGGCTGCATTGTGATAGTTGATAACATTTGTACGAATATTCTTTGGAAACATACTATGCAACCAAAACTAACGGAAACACTGCTTTTTAGGAACAATTCTATGTTTTATACAATGATTTAATATTTGGGATGTATATTGGAAGTTCACACAAATGTAAGATAATTTCAAAAATCTTGATTAAGAAAGGGAAGATGCAATATCCAAAACAAATTATACTTTAAAAGAGAAATAAAACCTATAAACTGAATTCTTTTCCTGTATGGCATTAAATCATCACTGAAGCTCTATATGCAAACTTAATTTATGCATTTAGTAAAGTTAAATACATTTTATGAGGGTTTTATACATTTGAAGTAAATATCTAAAGATAAAATATTTTAATGAAAGGTGGCCTTGAATATCTTTAACACATCATTACAGTCCACACTTATAATTTTTATTTTTCTTATATTTCCATTTAAAATGTTTAATTCTCTCAATGCAGCTGCATTGGTCGAGGAAGAAAAATGTATATACATATTCTCAAATAATTTGTGCTATAATGATGTTACTAATTGTAACAATGGAATTCAATTCTTTCAATTTAATAGAAAATGCCTTACCTTGGGACGCCATGATCTCGACCTCTTTGTATGTTCAATGAAATTAGATCAGTACTAAGTCCATTTTTATCCGAGAATAGATTGTTACGTATGCTGTGCACCACCTGTCCATCTGCTTTGCTAGATGGATTAAACGATAATCATATACCGGCAGTTGACATTCTTTTGCCATTTTCGCTAAATATTAAAGTAGGACGGTTAAAGACTTCCTCATTTTTAACTGGAGTATCTTCGTGTCCTTTAAGAAGAACAGTATCCCGTAAAGGGGTGTGTCCAGAACGGAAAGCAGCTAGGCTGAATATGTTTGTTATTATAGGATTCGTATTGCAGTTGTATACATTACTGTGCCCCATAAGGGATGTAGCAAGACCCAGTCTCAACATAGTTTCTTGTCCTAAAATAATTGGCAACCAGTCGGAGTAAGTTATATGTTGAAATTGACCAATCACTATCTTCCTTGCTTCTGGATGAATGTCTTCGTCTGTTCATTGTGGATTCAAATTCTGTAAGATACTGGCAATTCTGTTATGTTAGCGCAGAAACATAACTTGTACGGCTGTTAGACCTGGCATTTCGTGTATTCTGAAATCACCTGAAATAACATTTACATATAGTTCAACAATGTTCCACTTAAAAAATAGAACAAGAAGTATTAAATGATGAGACAAATTAATTATTTAATTAAATCGGAAATGGAAACTTCAGTTGTGAAATTGACCTCTTACGTGATTTACTCTCTAGCACCGGCTTCAGTGGAATTCTATGATACAAACACATGGTCCCAAAGGACTAGAAATATAACAACACCAAGGACAGGTCGAACCTTTCGGGTCACCACACGGTACTAATGAATTATTGCTGGGATAGTTAAGAACCCTGTAAATGATC